>NC_092145.1:71787604-71935104 GCF_043159975.1 Macaca nemestrina
TGTGCCACATTTTCTTAATCCAGTCTGTCACTGGTGGACATTTGGGTTGATTCCAAGTCTTTGATATTGTGAATAGTGCCGCAATAAACATACGTGTGCGTGTGTCTTTATAGCAGCATGATTTATAATCCTTTGGGTATATCCCCAGTAATGGGATGGCTGGGTCATATGGTACTTCTAGTTCTAGATCCTTGAGAAATCACCATACTGTTTTCCATAATGGTTGAACTAGTTTACAATTCCTCCAACAGTGTAAAAGTGTTCCTATTTCTCCACATCCTCTCCAGCACCTGTTGTTTCCTGACTTTTGAATGATTGCCATTCTAACAGGTGTGAAGTGGTATCTCATTGTGGTTTTGATTTGCATTTCTCTGATGGCCAGTGATGATGAGCAGAAAAATTTAACAGTTTAATTGATTGTTTATATTGTTTCTTCTAGTCCATTATTTTATTTCTGTTCTGATCTTTGTGATTTTATTCCATTTACTTTGGACATAGATTTTTTTCTACTTCTTTGAGGTGTAAAGTTATGCTGTGTATTTGAGATTTTTTTTTAAATGTAGGCTTTTATTGCTGTAAATCTTCCTCTTAGAACTGCCTTTGCTATATCTCATAAGATTGGTATATTGTGTATTCGTTTTTGTTTGTCTCAAGATTTATTTTGTTTCCTCTTTGATTTATTTTTGATCAATTAGTTGTTCAAAAGTAACTTGTTTAAATTAATTTTGTTTAACTTTTCAGGACTTCTTTAGCTGTTAATTTTTTGTTTTATATTATTGTCATTGTAAAAGGTACTTAATATGATTTAAATCTTCAATTTATTAAATATTGGTTTTGGATCAACATATGAAGTATCATCAGGAATGTTTTAGTGCAATTGAGAAAAGTATGTTAGGGTGGTGCAAGATGATCAAATAGAAGGCTTTACCAATCAACCCCTTGCATGAACACCAAATTTTAACAACTATCCACACAAAAAGCTCCTCCATAAAACCAAAATTTAGTTGAGCAATAACAATATCTGGCTTTAAATTTATATCATTGAAAGAAGCACTGAAGAGGGAGAAAAGACTGTCTTCAATTGCCAATGCCTCCACTATTCTCTCCCCCAGCAGTGGCTTCATGGCAAGGAGAATCTCTGGAGAAGAATTGGTAAAGGGAGAACTAAGTGATTGGGAAAGGTTGCATTGAAATCACTGCTGCGCTGTTACAGCAGAAAACAAAAGCATGCTGAAATCAGACAGTAGCCACACACAGAGGGTGCATTTGAACCAGCATAGGTAAGGGGACAGTCTGAATTTGAGTTTTGGCAAGCCTTGCCACCATGAGTTAAAGTGTCCGTGGGTCCTCTATGATGATAAATGGCAGTCTAGGATACAAGGACTGCAATTCTTAGGCAAGGTTTGATGCTGTGCTGGGCTTAGAGAAAGTGGACTGGGGCAGTGTGTTACCTAGTGAGACACGAGCTGGAGTGAATGGTGAATGGAGTAGCGCCTGCACCACCCCTCCTCCAACCAAAGGAAGTGCAGTTCACAGCAATTAAAGTGATTCATTTCTTCTTCTTGAGGAAAGGAGAAAGAAGAGTAAAGAAGATTTTATCTTGCATCTGGATATCAGCTCAGCCACAGTATGACAGGGCACCAGATTCAGGAGGTTCCCATCCCAGGGTCAAGCTTCCAGATGATATTTTTAAAGAAACTCTGAGCCAGAAGACAATGTGCTGCATTGAAGGAAAGAACCCAGTTCTGGAAAGGTACATCACTAGCTGACTAAAAAGTCCCAGGGCACTAAATAATCAACAGTAATACCTAGGTACTACACCATGGGCCTTGGGTGAGGCTGAGATGTGCTGGTTTCAGGTACCAGCTCAACCACAGTGAAATACAGTACAAATTGGGCTCTTGGTGTTTCTGAGACAAGTCCCAGGGTGGTAGACATCATTTCTGGACCTGTCCTGGGAAACAGGGGCCTTGAAGGATGACTCTCAGGCCTGGCAATATTCACCACAAGCTGACTGAAGAGGACTTGGGTCTTAAGTAAACACTGGCAGGAAAATGAAAGAACTGCTCATGGGCCAATGGTGGTGATGGCCATGGAGAGAAGTGTCTTTGCTTTTAGAAGGGGGAGGAAAGAGCTGGAATGACATCTTGTAGTTTGAATGCCAGGTTCACCATAGTAGAATAGAACACCTTTAAGGTTTTATACTCCAATCTCTGACATCCAGACAGCATCTCTGGACCCACCCAGGGCCTGGAGGAACTTGTCACACTGAAAAGAAGTACACAAAACTGACTGGCTTTGCAGTCTGCTAATTGTAGAGACCTTGGTCCTTGAGTGAACACAGAAGGTAGCAGGTAGTGGTTAGAGTGGGCTGTGGTTGAATCCCTGTGATGTGCTGGCTTCAGGGATGATCCAGGGCAGATTCAGTAGTCGTGAACACAGGTGTACTAGTGTCACTTCACCCCATCTCCAGGCAGCTCAGTACAGGGAGAAACATGTCGTTTCTATCCAAGACCACCAAGAGATACCTCTAAAAGCCTGTAAGCACCACAGTGTCACTGGACTGGGAGACCAAGTCAGTTTGAATACCTGGAAAGCTTTCTCCCAAAAGATAAGCACAGATTGTGAATGCCAGATTTCAAAGACTACAAAAAAAAGCTCACTCATCAATGCCCAGAAACCAATGAATGTCTACAAGCACCAAGACTAGCCATGAAAACATAAACTCACAAAATGAACTAAATAAGCCACTGTAAACCAATCCTGGAGAAACAGATATACGACTGTTTAGACAGATAATTCAAAAATATCTATTTTGAGGAAACCCAGAGAAATTAAAAATAACACAGTGAAGGAATTCAAAATTCCATGAGAAAAATGTAGCAAAGATATTGAAATAATTAAAAGAATGAAGCAGAAAATCTGGAATTGAAAAATGCAATTGGCATATGAAAGAATACATCAGTTTCTTAATGGAAGAATTGATCACACAGAGGAAATAATTTGTCAGAAGAATCAAAAGAAGAAAGTATATAAAATAATAAAGCATGCCTAGCTATCTAAAAGATATCCTCAAAAGGGCAAATTTAAAAGTACTGGACTTGAAGACGAGGTAGAGAAAGAGATATGGGTAGACAATTTATTCACAGGGATAATAACAGACAACTTCTCAAACCTTGCCAAAAATATCAACATTCAAGTACAAGAAGGTTATGGTACACCAAGCAGATTTAACCTAAAGCAGGTTACCTCAATGCGTTAAATAACTAAACTTTCAAAGATCAAGAATAAAAAAGGATCCTAAAAGCAGCAAAACAAATGAAACAAATAACATATAGTGGAGCTCCAATACATCTAGCAGCAGAATTTTTGGTGGAAACATCAAAGACCAGAAGACAGTGGCATGACACAGTTAAGGGCCGAAGAAAAATCTGTTTACTATAGGATAGTATATCCAGTGAAAATATTAATCAAACATGAAGGAGAGATAAAGATCTTACCAGAAAAGGAGAAGCTGAGGAATTTCATCAACACTAGACCTGTTCTAAAAGAAATGCTAAACAAAGTTCTTCAATACTGAAAAAAAAGGCATAATGAACAATAAGAAATTATCTGAAAGTACACAACTCACTAATAATCATAAGCACACAGAAAATCACAAAATATTATAACACCATGAAGTGCAATTGAGGTCAGGGGCAGAGCAAGATAGTTGAATAGGAACAGCTCCAGTCTCCAGCTCCCAGCGCCAGCAACACAGAAGATGGGAGATTTCTGCATTTTCAACTGAGGTACTGGGTTCATCTCAATAGGGAGTGCTGGACAATCAGTGCTGGTCAACTGCTGCAGCCTGACCTGCCAGAGCTGACGCAGGGTTAGGCACAGCCTCACCTGGGAAGCACAAGGGGGAATGGAATCCTTTCTCCTAGCCAGGGGAACTGAGACACACAACACCTGGAAAATCGTTTAACTCTCACCCCAATACAGCACTTTACCAAGGGTCTTAGCAAATGGCACACCAGAAGATTATATCCCACCCATGACTGGGAGGGCGGAGCCTCTCTCATTACTAGCACACCAGTGGGCGATCTAACAGAAAGGCAGCAGCAAGTCTGGGGGAGGGGCACCCACCATTGCTGAGGCTTAAGTAGGTAAACAAAGCCTCTGGGAAGCTCAAACTGGGTGGAGCCCACAGCAGCTCAAGGAGACCTGCCTGTCTCTGTAGACTCCACCTCTGGGGACAGGACACAGCTAAACAACAACAACAAAAAGCAGCAGAAACCTCTGCAGATGTAAACGACCCTGTCTGACAGCTTTGAAGAGAGCAGTGGATCTCCCAACACAGAGATTGAGATCTGAGAAGGGACAGACTGCCTGCTCAAGTGGGTCCCTGACCCCTGAGTAGCCTAACTGGGAGACTTCCTCCACTAGGGGCAGATTGACATGGCACACCTCACATGGCAGGGTACACTCCTGAGACAAAGCTACCAAAGCAAGGATCAGACAGGTACACTCGCTGTTCAGCAATATTCTATCTTCTGCATTCTCTGCTGCTGATACCCAGGCATACAGGGTCTGGAGTGGACCTCAAGCAATGTCCAACAGACTTACAACTGAGTGTCCTGAGTGTTAGAAGGAAAACTAACAAACAGGAAGGACACCCACACCAAAACCCCATCAGTACGTCACCATCATCAAAGACCAAAGGCAGATAAAACCACAAAGATGGGGAAAAAGCAGGGCAGAAAAGCTGGAAATTCAAAAAATAAGAGCGCATCTCCCCCTCCAAAGGAACACAGCTCATCGCAAGCAACAAATCAAAGCTGGACAGAGAATGACTTTGACGACATGAGAGAAGAAGGCTTCAGTCCATCAAACTTCTCAGAGCTAAAGGAGGAATTACATACCCAGCGTAAAGAAACTAAAAATCTTGAAAACAGAATGGAAGAATGGATAACTAGAATAATCAATGCCAAGAAGGCCATAAATGAACTGACAGAGATAAAAACCATGACACGAGAAATACGTGACAAATGCACAAGCTTCAGTAACTGACTTGATCAACTGGAAGAAAGAGTATCAGCGATTGAGGATCAAATGAATGAAATGAAGCGAGAAGTGAAGTCTAAAGAAAAAAGAGGGAAAAGAAATGAAAAAAGTCTTCAAGAAGTATGGGATTATGTGAAAAGACCAAATCTACATGTGATTGGGGTGCCTGAAAGTGAGGGGGAAAATGGAACCAAGTTGGAAAACACTCCTCAGGATATTATCCAGGAGAACTTCCCCAACGTAGTAAGGCAGGCCAA
Organism: Macaca nemestrina; assembly: GCF_043159975.1. Taxonomy (NCBI): domain Eukaryota; kingdom Metazoa; phylum Chordata; class Mammalia; order Primates; family Cercopithecidae; genus Macaca; species Macaca nemestrina. The sequence goes on from NC_092145.1 coordinate 71,792,911, forward strand.
CATTCAAATTCAGGAAATACAGAGAATGCCACAAAGATACCCCTCGAGAAGAGCAACTCCAAGACACAAAATTGTCAGATTCACCAAAGTTGAAATGAAGGAAAAACTGTTAAGGCCAGCCAGAGAGAAATGTCAGCTTAGCCACAAAGGGAAGCCCATCAGACTAACAGCAGATCTCTCGGCAGAAACTCTAGAAGCCAGAAGAGAGTGGGGGCCAATATTCAACAATCTTAAAGAAAAGAATTTTCAACCTAGAATTTCATATCCAGCCAAACTAAGTTTCATAAGGGAAGGAGAATTAAAATCCTTTACAGATTAGCAAATGCTTAGAGATCTTGTCACGACCAGGCCTGCCTTACAAGAGACCCTGAAGGAAACACTAAACATGGAAAGGAACAACCGGTACCAGCCATTGCAAAAACATGCCAAAATGTAAAGACCATCGAGGCAAGGAAGAAACTGCATCAACTAACGAGCAAAATAACCAGTTAATATCATAATGGCAGGATCAAGTTCACACATAACAATATTAACCTTAAATGTAAATGGACTAAATGCTCCAATTAAAAGACACAGACTGGCAAACTGGAAAAAGAGTCAAGACCCATCAGTCTGCTGTATTCAGGAGACCCATCTCAAATGCAGAGACACACATAGGCTCAAAATAAAGGGATGAAGGAAGATCTACCAAGCAAATGGAGAACAAAAAAAAAGCAGGGGTTGCAATCCTGGTCTCTGATAAAACAGACTTTAAACCACCAAAGATTAAAAGAGACAAAGAAGGCCACTACATAATGGTAAAGGGATCAATTCATCAGGAAGAGCTAACTATCTTAAATATATATGCACTCAATACAGGAGCACCCAGATTCATAAAGCAAGTCCTTAGAGACTTACAAAGAGACTTAGACTCCCATACAATAATAATGGGAGACTTCAACACCCCATTGTCAACATTAGACAGATCAATGAGACAGAAAGTTAACAAGGATATCCAGGAATTGACCTCATCTCTGCATCACGCAGACCTAATGGACATCTACAGAACTCTCCACCCCAAATCAACAGAATCTACATTCTTCTCAGCACCACATCACACTTATTCCAAAATTGACCACATAGTTGGAAGTAAAGCACTCCTCAGCAAATGTACAAGAACAGAAATTATAACAAACTGTCTCTCAGACCACAGTGCAATCAAACTAGAACTCAGGACTAAGAAACTCAATCAAAACCACTCAACTACATGGAAACTGAACAACATGTTCCTGAATGACTACTGGGTCCATAACGAAATGAAGGCAGAAATAAAGATGTTCTTTGAAACCAATGAGAACAAAGATACAACATACCAGAATCTCTGGGACACATTTAAAGCAGTGTGTAGAAGGAAATTTATAGCACTAAATGCCCACAGGAGAAAGCAGGAAAGATCTAAAAGTGACACTCTAACATCACAATTAAAAGAACTAGAGAAGCAAGAGCAAATACATTCAAAAGCTAGCAGAAGGCAAGAAATAACTAAGATCAGAGCAAAACTGAAGGAGATAGAGACACAAAAACCCTCCAAAAAAATCAATGAATCTAGGAGCTGGTTTTTTGAAAAGATCGACAAAATTGACAGACCGCTAGCAAGACTAATAAAGAAGAAAAAAGAGAAGAATCAAATAGATGCAGTAAAAAATGATAAAGAGGATATCACCACTGACCCCACAGAAATACAAACTACCATCAGAAATACTATGAACATCTTTATGCAAATAAACTAGAAAACTTAGAAGAAATGAATAATTACCTGGACACTTACACACTCTCAAGACTAAACCAGGAAGAAGTTGAATCCCTGAATAGACCAATAGCAGGCTCTGAAATTGAGGCAATAATTAATAGCCTACCAACCAAAAAAAGTCCAGGAACAGACGGATTCACAGCTGAATTCTACCAGAGATACAAGGAGGAGCTGGTACCATTCCTTCTGAAACTATTCCAATCAATAGAAAAAGAGGGAATCCTCCCTAAGTCATTTTATGAGGCCAACATCATCCTGATACCAAAGCCTGGCAGAGACACAACAAAAAAAGAGAACTTTAGACCAATATCCCTGATGAACATCAATGCAAAAATCCTCAGTAAAATATTGGCAAACCGAATCCAGCAGCATATCAAAAAGCTTATCCACCGTGATCAAGTGGACTTCATCCATGGGATGCAAGGCTGATGGAACAAACACAAATCAATAAACGTAATCCAGCTTATAAACAGAACCAAAGACAAAAACCACATGATTATCTCAATAGATACAGAAAAGGCCTTTGACAAAATTCAGCAGCCCTTCATGATTAAAAACTCTCAATAAAGTCATTATTGGTGGAACATATCTTAAAATAATAAGAGCTATTTAGACAGACTCACAGCCAATATTATACTGAATGGGCAAAAACTGGAAAAATTCCCTTTGAAAACTGGCACAAGACAGGGATACTCTCTCTCACCACTCCTATTCAACATAGTGTTGGAAGTTCTGGCTAGGGCAATCAAGCAAGAGAAAGAAATAAGTGTATTCAGTTAGGAAAAGAAGAAGTCAAATTGTCCCTGTTTGCAGACGACATGATTGTATATTTATCGTCTCAGCCCAAAATCTCCTTAAGCTGATAAGAAACTTCAGCAAAGATTCAGGATACAAAATCAATGTGCAAAAATCACAAGCATTATTATACACCAGTACCAGACAAACAGAGAGCCAAATCATGAATGAACTCCCATTCACAATTGCTTCAAAGAGAATAAAATACCTAGGAATCCAACTTACAAGGCATGTAAAGGACCTCTTCAAGGAGAACTACAAACCACTGCTCAGTGAAATAAAAGAGGACACAAACAAATGGAAGAACATACCATGCTCATGGATAGGAAGAATCAATATTGTGAAAATGGCCCTACTGCCCAAGGTAATTGATAGATTCAATGTCATCTCCATTAAGCTACCAATGAGTTTCTTCACAGAATTGGAAAAAAACTCCTTTAAAGTTCATATGGAACGAAAAAGGAGCCCGCATTGCCAAGACAATCCTAAGCCAAAACAACAAACCTGGAGGCATCACACTACCTGACTTCAAACTATACTACAAGGCTACAGTAATCAAAACAGCATGGTACTGGTACCAAAACAGAGATATACACAAATGGAACAGAACAGAGCCCTCAGAAATAATACCACACATCTTCAACCATCAGATCTTTGACAAACCTGACAAAAACAAGAAATGGAGAAAAGATTCCCTATTTAATAAATGGTGCTGGGAAAATTGGCTAGCCCTAAGTAGAAAGCTGAAACTGGATCCTTTCCTTACTCCTTATATGAAAATTAATTCAAGATGGATTAGAGACTTAAATGTTACACCTAAAACCATAAAAACCCTAGAAAGAAACCTAGGTAATACCATTCAGGAAACAGGCATGGACAAGGACTGCATGTCTAAAACACCAAAAGCAATGGCAACAGAAGCCAAAATTGACAAATGGTATCTAATTCAACTAAAAAGCTTCTGCACAGCAAAAGAAACTACCATCAGAGTGAACAGGCAACCTACAGAATGGGAGAAAATTTTTGCAATCTACTCGTCTGACAAAGGGCTAATATCCAGAACTTACAAACAACTGGTGTATAAGAATGCTTGTGATTTTTGCACATTGATTTTGTATCCTGAAACTTTGCTGAAGTTTCTTATCAGCTTAAGGAGATTTTGGGCTGAGATGATAGGGTTTTCTAAATATGCAATCATGTCGTCTGCAAACAGGGACAATTTGACTTCTTCTTTTTCTAACTGAATACACTTATTTCTTTCTCTTGCTTGATTGCCCTAGCCAGAACTTCCAACACTATGTTGAATAGGAGTGGTGAGAGAGGGTATCCCTGTCTTGTGCCAGTTTTCAAAGGGAATTTTTCCAGTTTTTGCCCATTCAGTATAATATTGGCTGTGAGTCTGTCTAAATAGCTCTTATTATTTTAAGATATGTTCCATCAATAATGACTTTATTGAGAGTTTTTAATCATGAAGGGCTGCTGAATTTTGTCAAAGGCCTTTTCTGTATCTATTGAGATAATCATGTGGTTTTTGTCTTTGGTTTTGTTTATAAGCTGGATTACGTTTATTGATTTGTGTTTGTTCCATCAGCCTTGCATCCCATGGATGAAGTCCACTTGATCATGGTGGATAAGCTTTTTGATATGCTGCTGGATTCGGTTTGCCAATATTTTACTGAGGATTTTTGCATTGATGTTCATCAGGGATATTGGTCTAAAGTTCTCTTTTTTTGTTGTGTCTCTGCCAGGCTTTGGTATCAGGATGATGTTGGCCTCATAAAATGACTTAGGGAGGATTCCCTCTTTTTCTATTGATTGGAATAGTTTCAGAAGGAATGGTACCAGCTCCTCCTTGTACCTCTGGTAGAATTCAGCTGTGAATCCGTCTGTTCCTGGACTTTTTTGGTTGGTAGGCTATTAATTATTGCCTCAATTTCAGAGCCTGCTATTGGTCTATTCAGGGATTCAACTTCTTCCTGGTTTAGTCTTGAGAGTGTGTAAGTGTCCAGGAAATTATCCATTTCTTCTAGGTTTTCTAGTTTATTTGCGTAGAGGTGTTTATAGTATTCTCTGATGGTAGTTTGTATTTCTGTGGGGTCGGTGGTGATATCCTCTTTATCATTTTTTACTGCATCTATTTGATTCTTCTCTCTTTTCTTCTTTATTAGTCTTGCTAGCGGTGTATCAATTTTGTTGAGCTTTTCAAAAAACGAGCTCCTGGATTCACTGATTTTCTGAAGGGTTTTACTTGTCTCTATCTCCTTCAGTTTTGCTCTGATCTTAGTTATTTCTTGCCGTCTGCTAGCTTTTGAATGTGTTTGCTCTTGCTTCTCTAGTTCTTTTAATTGTGATGTTAAGATGTCAGTTTTTTATCTTTCCTGTTTTCTCTTATGGGCATTTAGTGCTATAAATTTCCCTCTACATACTGCTTTAAATGCGTCCCAGAGATTCTGGTATGTTGTATCTTTGTTCTCATTGGTTTCAAAGAACATCTTTATTTCTGCCTTCATTTCATTATGGACCCAGTAGTCATTCAGGAACAGGTTGTTCAGTTTCCATGTAGTTGCGAGGTTTTGAGTGCGTTTCTTAATCCTGATTTCTAGTTTAATTGCACTGTGGTCTGAGAGACAGTTTGTTACAATTTCTGTTCTTGTACATTTGCTGAGGAGTGTTTTATTTCCAACTATGTGGTCAATTTTGGAATAAGTGTGATGTGGTGCTGAGAAGAATGTAGATTCTGTTGATTTGGGGTGGAGAGTTCTGTAGATGTCTATTAGGTCTACTTGGTTCAGGGTTGAGTTCAATTGCAGAATATGCTTGTTAACTCTCTGTCTCATTGATCTGTCTAATGTTGACAGTGGGGTGTTAAAGTCTCCCATTATTACTGTGTGGGAGTCTAAGTCTCTTTGTAAGTTTCTAAGGAGTTGCTTTTATGAGTGTAGGTGCTCCTGTATTGGGTGCCTATATATTTAGGATCATTAGTTCTTCTTATTTAATTGATCCCTTTACCACTCTGTAATGGCCTTCTTTGTCTTTTTTGATCTTTGTTGGTTTAAAATCTGTTTTATCAGAGACTAGATTGCAATCCCTGCTTTTTTTTGTTTTCCATTTCCTTGTTAGATCTTCCTCCATCCCTTTATTTTGAGCCTATGTGTTGCTCAATTTTTAAATTTAGTTATTCAGTTTTTGGCTCTAGAATTTCCATTTCTTTTTAATATTTTATATCCCATTGTTTTTGTTTTCATTTTTGAAGAATAATTTGCAAACTATAGAATTCTTATTTGACCGTTTTGTTTTTCCTTTCTGTATGCCATCCCACTGCTTCCCAGCCTCCATGGTTTATTATTAGTAATCATCTGTTATTCTTATTTAGGATCAGATACAAAGATGTGTGTGTGTGTGTGTGTGTGTGTGTGTGTGTGTGTGTGCATCTGGTGATTCACTTCTCTCTATTTTCCAAATAATTTTTTTGTCTTTCTGTAGGTTACTTATGATGTGCCTCACTTTAGATCTTTTGAGTTTATGTTACTTGTAGGTTGTTGAGATTCTTAGATGGGTAGATTTATACATTTCATATAATTTGTGATGTTTTTGACCATGATGACTTCAAATATTGGTCCTCACTTATCTGACTCTCCCATTTTTCCTGGGACTCCCATTGTGTATATATCAGTAAAGTTGATGTTGTGTCATGAGGATTTTGTTACTTTTGCTTCACAGTTTTTCTGTTTCTCAGACTAAAAAATCTTAATTTACCTTCCTTCTAATTTTTCCTTCTGCCTGCTCTAATCATTTTAGTTATTATAATTTCAACTAAAGTATTTGTTTGATTTCTTTTCATAATTTACATATCTATTCATGTGATGTTCTCATATTTTTAAATTCTTTATATATTACTGATATATTACTGCTTTTTTGCCTATAAAACATATTTACAGTATATAAATAATTACTTAAAATAGCTGATTTTAAGTGTTTTTCTAGAAAGTTCAAAGTTGAGTCTTCCTTAGGGTCTCTTTTTATTGATTGCTATCTTTACTCATAAATTTTGTTGATATGTGCAATTACAAAAATCTCATATTTATTAATTCAAGTCTTTACATGCCTTCACATTTTTGGTTGTCAATTGGACACTTTGAATAGTATAATATGACATCTAAATAAATAAAATTCTCATCTGAAGTGTTTGTTGTTGTCCCATTTCTTGTTGTTTTTTTATTAATAACCTTTTAAACTGAAAATAAACCCATTGTATTTTTATGTGTTTTATTTTATTTTATTTTATTTTATTTTATTTTATTTTGAGATGGAGTCTCACTCTGTCGCCCAGGCTGGAGTGTGGTGGCATGATCTCAGCTCATTGCAAGCTCCACCTCCCAGGTTAATGCCATTCTCCTGCTTCAGCCATCCAAGTAGCTGGGACTACAGCCATGTGCCACCACGCCCAGCTAATTTTTGTATTTTTAGTAGAGACAGGGTTTCACCGTGTTAACCAGGATGGTCTCAATCACCTCACTTCGAGACCCACCTGCCTCAGCCTCCAAAAGTGCTTCGATTACAGATGTGAGCCACCATGCCAAGCCTGTCTTTTAGTTTTAATTGACAAATAATGATTTTGTGTATTATGAGGAACAATGTGATGATCTGATACATGTTTGCATTCTGAAATCATAGAATTAGGCTAATTGGCACATCTATCACCTCAAATATTTATGATTTCTTTGTAACATAAACATTTAAAATAAATATGTAATACATTATTGCTAACTATAGTCATTTTTGAGAAAATCCCATATTATTTTTCCAGAAAATAAAAATATATATTATATACCACAAAGAATGTATAACAGTTTACTTTTCTCTACATCTTTACCAACACTTGTTAGGTTTTATCTTTTTGATAATAGTCAATCTGATACAGGATTGAAAAATAGAGCTGCAAATGTAAATAAGGAAATTAGAAGCTTGCATGGGGGAATGTTGGTAGCTGTGAATATAGAAAAGGTTTACCTGGGGGCCATGAATTTCTAACATGGAGGCTTCATCTTTCTTTTTTTGTTACCTCATGTGAAGGAACAAAGAAATTGGGTAACATGGTGCAGCATAGGCAGAGAACTTGCCTACATAATAAAAGACTACGGTGGGGGTTACCAGAAATTTGCACTCTATGCAAATGACACACCTGGTCTAACCAGCTTTTTGTGCCTTATGTAAATCAGACACCATATCCTCACCAGCTCATCTATAAAACCCGCTGAATTTCACTGAAGACCAGCAACCGATTTTTCTAGGACCCATCTCTGCAACAGATAGCTAATCTCTTTCTTTTTTTTTTTTTTTTAATTAATTTATTATTATTATACTTTAAGTTGTAGGGTACATGTGCATAACGTGCAGGTTTGTTACATATGTATACTTGTGCCTTGTTGGTGTGCTGCACCCATCAACTCGTCATTTACATCAGGTATAACTCCCAATGCAATCCCTCCCCCCTCCCCCCTCCCCCCTCCCCCCTCCCCATGATAGGCCCCGGTGTGTGATGTTCCCCTTCCTGAGTCCGAGTGATCTCATTGTTCAGTTCCCACCTATGAGTGAGAACATGCGGTGTTTGGTTTTCTGTTCTTGTGATAGTTTGCTAAGAATGATGGTTTCCAGCTGCATCCATGTCCCTACAAAGGACACAAACTCATCCTTTTTGATGGCTGCATAGTATTCCATGGTGTATATGTGCCACATTTTCTTAATCCAATCTGTCACTGATGGACATTTGGGTTGATTCCAAGTCTTTGCTATTGTGAATAGTGCCGCAATAAACATACGTGTGCATGTGTCTTTATAGCAGCATAATTTATAATCCTCTTTCTTTCACCTATTAAAATTTCACTCTCAAGCTCACTCTTTATGTGTCGGTGTCCTTGTCCTCTGTGGCCATGAGACAATGAACATTGAGTATCACCCCAGACAATGAGGCCATTTCATTGTGGGAGCTCATTCAGGATCCAAGGTAGATTGATAGGAAGGGTGAGTATAGGAGTGGACCCCAAATATTTACTTTCATTTCTGGGCCTTCTGCACTCAATTTTAAAATCAAACTAAGAAATGGGAGTCATATGGTGAGTTAAGAGACCATTAGGGTGGCCACCATTCTCAAGACTCAGATGACAGTCTTGCTGGGTAGAACCTAGCAAATCCACCAGTGCCCTCAGGGTTCTGGGAATGTCAACTCGGTTTTGAACTGGTTTCTTTTCATGGAGAGCCTAGCTGTTGCATGGGGCTGGAATTGACAGTTCCTGGCCAGAGCTACACCCCGGTGCTACCTGAAGGCTTCTGGACTTACCCCAAACTCTGAATGCCCATTGGGCATTGGCAACAGGATCTCCAGGCATTTTCTATCAAAATTTGTATTCTTTTCTTTCCGTGACCACCATTTCTCCTGTCCCCTCTCTATATGCAATGTTGCAAAAACTTTTACCACTCAGGGAAATAATCCTATTAAGCAAAATTAGCAAATGCCATAGTAACCAAGGATATAGCTCAAGGGAATGCCATTTTTGTAATTTTCTAGGAACAGAGGGTCTCTCCACCCCTGAACCCAGTGAATGTATCACTCTCTACCCTTGTCTGGAGAGCAGGTGATATTTTAATGTCTATAGCACCATCTAGTATAATATGAATCCTCTCCATGAGGCACCTTGTCAGTCTTTTGCTGAAACACTGTAGTTTCCCAATTCTCCTCCCCTTTTCACTCCTCTACTGGAGAAGAGGACTTATGACTCCTCTGTGAATGGGAAAACTCTGTCTACAACAATAAGGAGAAAAATGTCCTCTGAAATTAAATTTTCATCTCAATACTGTTCCATCAGCAGGAAAACTGCCATTCAGTCCCTATGTTCTTTTAAGTCACCTATTCTGCCTCCAATTAAAATGTTATTTAAACAAGTAAGGGGATTTTATATCTGGATGTTAACCAGGGGCACTGCCTAAGAATAAATGCTTTAGTCCAGGCCATAATAGCAAATTATGGAGCTCAACAGAGTACACTTTACAACTGTTACAATATGAACTAGCTCCTCTAGATCCAAGGCTAAGGTTTATACCTGCAAATATGGGTGACACCTTTAGTGGATGCTGGATCCCAGGGAACCAAGAATGGAAAACAGTTTGGGGGATGCTCTCGCTATGTTCCTCTACACCAAAGGACATTCCAAAGAAAAGAAAAGAAACTAAAGGGGCACCTTTTTCTCCCTTCCTTTTGTAAGTGAGTAACAGACCATCTTTGGCCTTCACTCCTCTTGAATACATTCTGGAGCACTGGGACTCCTTTTACCCCCATAACTTTGAAAAGCTCATTTTCTTTTGCAGAAGGATGTTGCCATCTTACCATCTTGAATCAACCTGGCCAGCTAAGGGAACCATGAATTTAATGCTATCCAACAATTAGATATTTTCTGTAGATGGAAGGGTAAATGGCTTGAGGTCCCCTATGTACAGGCTCTCTTTGCCTTGTGAGACAATCCAGACCTTTGCATGCATTGCACAATCAACCTAGCTCTTTTAGCAGTCATATCAGGCAGGCCCAAATGGACTGATTCCCCCAAATTAGAAAAACACCTCCTTGGGTAACAAGCCAATCTGAGGAAGTTTTTGAGTGCCCCAGCCCTTCTTGTTCTTATTTGGGGCCCCCTTTAACAGAACCATCAGCTACTCCAGTTTTACTACCTCCAAAACTCCCCATTCCCCCAAATTCACTCTTACCCCTACAGGAAATGATCAATGGAAGTGATGTCACTGGAGTTCAGGTTTCATTCTCATTGCAGGACCTTAAGCAAATAGAGACTTATGTCAATCTTCTGATGACCCTGATAGGTGTATAGACGCTTTCCAAAATTTAACTCAGGCGTTTGACTTCACATGGAGGAATGTTATGTTGCTCCTAAGCCAAACCCTAACCGCTGCTGAAAAACAAGCAGCTCTGCAGACAGCAGAGAATTTCAGACATGAGCAATATGTTTCTTATGGTAGACTAAGGAGAAAAAGTGAAAATAAGGAAGGTGAAAAAATAGGGGAACAATCATTTCCAACAGGAAGAGAGGCAGTACCTCTTCACAATCCTGACTCCACGGATAAATGGAAAAGGAAACACTTTTTTAATGAGCACAGTGGACAGCCTAGGAAGAACTAGGGCCAAACCTTGTAATTACTGTAACTGTCCATGACAGACCAAATGCCAGATGAGACTCTCTCAGCTTTTATGGAAAGGCCGAGAGAGGCACTAACAAAACACACGTCTTTATCCCGATTCAGTCAAGGGACAGCTAATACTAAATAACAAGTTTATTACACAGGGAACTCCAAATATTCGAAGAAACCTGCAGAAGCAGGCTACAGGACCAGACAGAACTTGGAAAACCTGATAGTGGCCACCTTGGTCTTTTATAATACGAAACAGGAGGAGATCCACGAGAAAGAGAGGGAACACAAAAGAAAAACAGAGGCCCTAATGACTGCTTTGCAGGCTTGCAGAGTACAGGATCCCCAAGGTGCATCCACTAAATGCTAACAGTGTGGAAAGTCAGGGCACTTTAAGAGAGATTTCGCAGGCAGCAAGAAGAAACCACCTCAACCCTGCCCAACCTGTGGCAGGGACCACTGGAGGTTAGACTGCCTACAAAGATGGAGGTCATCGGGTTCAGAGATAGTCTCACAGATGGTCCAACAAGACAGACAGGTCCCTGGGCTCAGACCCCCAGCTGCAGTGGTTCAAACTGCCATTACTGCTCAGGAGACCCAGATGATTCTAGAAATTGAAGGAAGGAGGGTAGACTTCTTTCTGGATACTGGATCTAGTCTCTCTCTTCTCTCTAACCCAGACCTTCCCTCTTCCCATTGCATGACATTGATGAATGTCTCAGGGAAGATTATAACCCAATATTTTCCTCAACCCACTAGTTGTAGTTGGGGGAGCCTATTATTTATACATGCCTTCTTAATCATTCCTGAAAGTCCCACTCCTTAATTAAGTACAGACATTTTAGCTCACATGGGGGCCAGCATCCTTATACCCATGGGATGAACTGTTTTTCTCTCCCTGATGGAAGCTAGTATTAATCCAGAAGTATAGGCAACTCAAAGAAGAATAGGTCATGCTATAACCACTAAGCCAGTCTGGATCCCCTTTAAGGATTCCTCTTCTTTCCCTAACCAGACACAATATCCCCTAAAGTCAGAGGCTAGGAAAAAAAACTGAAGCCATTATTGGTAACCTGAAAATGCAGGGCCTTCTCAAACCCTGTAACAGCCCCTGCAATACCCCAATATCAGAATTGAAAAAAAACAATGGGGAATGGAGACTAGTTCAGTACCTCTACCTCATTAATGAGGCCATAGTCCCAGTTTATCCAGTGGTCCTTAATCCCTATACCTTGCTAACTCTTATATTTGAGGGAACTAAATGGTTCACAGTTCTAGATCTAAAGGATGCCTTTTTCCTCATACTGTTACATCCTAGCTTTCAATAACTGTTTGCCTTCAAAGATCCCTCTGGCCAAATCACCTAATTAAAATGGACAGTGCTGCCTCAGAGATTTTGATACCATCCTCACTTGTTTGAACAGTCACTGTGAAAGGACCTCTCCAGGTTTTCCCATCCTCAGGCCAGGGTATTGCAATATGTAGATGACATTCTGCTCTGTGCCCCAACTGAGGAAGCTTCTCAGAAAGGCACTGAAGCTCTTCTAAATTTCTTAGCCAAAAGAGAATATAAGGTTTCAAAGTCCAAGGCCCATCTTTGCCAAACTTCAGTGAAATACCTGGATTTAGTGTTGTCTGTAGGGACTAGAGCATTAAGCAAAGAAATGTTTAAGCCCATATCTTCTCTCATCCTCCATAAAACCCTTAAGCAACTAAGAGGATTTGGGGGCATTGCAAAATTTTACAGACTATGAAACCTGGGTATGGTGAGATAGCTCGTTTCTTATATCAACTCATAAAAGAAACTCAAGTGGCTAAAACTGATTTCCTAACATTGGAACCTGAAGCTCAAAAGGCCTTTAATCAGCTAAAACAAGCCTTACTTAAGGCTCCTGCACACATCCTTCCCATAGAGAGGGCCTTCAATCGTTATGTATCAGAAAGGAAGGGAATGGCCCTGCAAGTTTTAACTCAAGTCCTAGAATCACTCAACAGCCAGTGGGATACTTGAGTAAGGAACTTAGTTTTGTGGCTACAGTATGGTCAGCATGCTTCCAAGCAGTTATCACAGTGGTCTTACTGGTACAGAGACCACCAAATTAACTCTGGGAAATGGCTTACCTGTTTATACCTCACATAATGTGCCAAGATTGCTGTCTTCTAGTGGGAGCCTTTGGCAAACAGACAGCTGGCTCCTTAAATATAGGTCTCTGATGTTAGCAGGGCCTACATTCCAATTAAAAGCTTGCTCTCACCTAAACCCAGCCACCTTCCTCCTCAAGAAAACTGGGGAACCTGAACATGACGGTAAACAAGTAGTGGTATAGACTTATGCAGCCAGGGGGGATCTCAGGGAAACTCCCCTAGAAAACCTAGACTGGACTCTCTTCACAGATAGAAGTTCCTTTGTGGACCAATGAGTCCTTAAAGCAGTATATGAAATAGTTATTCTGAACCATGTTATTGAAAGTGTGCCCCTCTCTCCACAAACAAGCCCTCAAATAGCTGAACAGAAAGCTCTTACAAGAACATTTGAACTAAGTGAGGGAATGGTAGCTAACATTTACACTGACTCTAAGTATGCTTTATTAGTTATTCATGCTCATGCTGCCATTTGGAAGGAAAGATACTTTCTTATTGCTAATGGATCCCCTATAAAATATCATCAGGAAATTAGCAGGTTATTATCCTCAGATTTTCTTCCATGAGAGGTAGCAGTGATTAAATGTAAGATACATCAGAAGGGAACAGATGAAATAGCCGAAAGATCAAGTTAGCAATCAGACAGCCAAATCAGCAGCAAGAAAGCCTCCGGGACTCAGTACACTTAAAGCCTCTCTAATTTGGGTTGACTAAATAAGAGACATTAAACCTCAGTACTCTGCTGCAGAGATATAATTGGCCATCTTTCAAGGGTACATTTTCCAGCCCTCAAGATAGCTAGAGGCAGAGGATGGCAAACTCCACTTGCTATCCTCAAGTCAGTGTAAAGTTCTTAAAATCCTCCACCAAGCTTTTCACTTGGGAAAAGATAAAACTTATCAGTGTGCCCGGAGATTGTTTTCAGGAGAGAACTTTTGAAAAACAGTCAAACAAGTTGTTAATGCTTGTAAAGTCTCCCTTAAAAATAATCCTTTTAACAGACAGCTCCTTACTCCTCAAACCCAAAGGATAGGAAGCTATCCAAGGGAGGACTGGTAGATAGACTTCACCCACATGCCAAAGATGAAGAACATCCAGTACCTCCTGTTATGTATAGATAGTTTTGCTAACTGGGTAGAAGCATTTCTATGCCACACAGAAAAGTCTTCTGAGGTAATAAAAGTGCTAATGAAATAACTTCCTGTTTTGGTCTACCTAAATGCTTTCACAGTGAAAATGATCCCTCATTTAAGGCAGCCATCACACAAAAGGTCTCAAAGTCACCAGGCATACAGTATAATCTCCATTGTGCTTGGAGACCCAAGTTCTCAGGAAGGGTAGAGAAGATAAATGATGTTATCAAAATACAACTCAGAAAACTGTCCCAAGTTACTCACTTTCCTCAGGTCACTCTTCTTCCCATGACTTTATTGTGGGTAAGAAATACCCCTTCAAAGTTAGGTCTAAGGCATTTCGAAAGGCTGCATGGATGGCTTTTCTTTACCAATGATTTCCTATTAGACCAGGAAACCTCTAAATTGGTTAAGCATGTAACCTCTCAGACTCACTTCCAACAGGAGTTAACACAATTAGCAGAAGCCCAGCCCCAAGAAACGGGACCAGCTTTATTTAACACAGGAGATTTGATATTGGTTAAGGCTCTACCCTGTCTCTCTCCCTCCCTAAGCCTAAGCTGGGAAGGGCCTTACACCGTCCTTTCAACTCCTTCAACAGTAAAAGAGGAATCAACTCCTAGATACATCACATTTCAGTCAAAGTCTTGAAAGCTGAAGGAGCACACCTGGATGGCCCAAAGTAACATCCTGGATATCAATGTAAAAAGAGGGAATCTTAAGCTGAAACTCATAAAAGATAAGTAAATGAGTGAGAGCTACTCATCCTAGTCAGTCTCACCCCTACATTACCAGACACTTTCAGTTATCTCTACCTTTCCTCTCAAAATTTGCTGCCAGGCATTAGAACTTTTTTGATGCATATTTTCAGGGACATTTTGATTATTTATGGGATTATATTTGTAACTTCCTAAACCCCCAAAGGAAAATTCTATACCTTGGTGAGTAGAAATTTAGATGGAAGTTATTTACTACACCATCCATGTGTGAATTGTTATACTCACCGTACTATTTATAGTAGGGCGAGGCACCTGCAATGTGGAGTGCTAAATGGAAAATTCTAACTGCTGTAATAGTCTAATTATCATATTATAACAAGATTAATAATTACAGGAATTATGTAGCCAAAGTTAACACTAAAGTTACTCTAGCCACCCAATAATGCATTTCTCCCAATCATGTTGGAAGTTATAAAAGATGGCCCAGACCTAAAATTGTCTTCTAACAGGAAGTCACAGGGGAATGTATGTTTTTCTCAAAGAAAAAAAAATGTTGCTTTTATATTAACACTTTTGGTAAAGTACATTGACATCTGGTGGACACAACCAGTATTACAAACCAACAGAATGGCTAACAAGTATCGAACTCTATTGTCATGGTTATGGTCTATAGGTACCCCCATTAATAGTGGTAATCTTAGCACTCATATTCAAAACCTGTATTCTAAACCTTGTAAAATTGATCTCTTCTTGCCTAGAAGCTATTAAGCTCCAAATGGTGTGCAGATGGAACCACACATGGACATGTCTTTCTTCTGAGGACCCTTAGATTGACCCCAGGATGAGCCCTAGATGCTGTTCCCCACACAAGGCCTTCTCCAGCAGAAAGTAGTCACAAGAAGTCATCATCCAGCCTCCCATCTCCAAGAGCAGTTAGAGTTTCCACTCTTGATGGGGGAGATAATACAGGAGGTAGAAATAAATTATTTAGGCAGACAGTGAGGGAAAAACAGTCCTTGGCAGAATTTCCCTTCCAACAAAAAGCATCCGCCAAAATCATTTTTTTTTTTCTAACAAAGAGCAGCCTGAAAAAATGAGCTGCAAACATAAATAAGGAAGCTAGAAGCTTGCATGGTGGAATGCTGGTAGCTGCATCAATAGAAAAACGCTACCTGGGGACCAGGCATGTCCAGGCATGGAGGCTCCATATTCCTTTTCTTTGTTACAATGTCTACAGGAACAAATAAATGGGCAACAAGGCACAGCTCAGGAAGAGACCCAACCTGAATTATAAAAGATTAGGTTGGGGGCTACCAGAAATTCATGCCCTATGCGAATGGCACACCTGGTCTAACCAGTGTTTTTTGAGCTGTGTACATCATACACCACCTCCCCACCACTCATCTATAAACCACCGTGCATTTCACTGAGGACTGGTAAGCCATTTTTTCAGGACCCCTCTCTGTAGGAGAGCTATTTTCTTTCCTTCAACTATTCAACTTCCATTCTCAACATCACTCTTTCTGTGTCTGCATCCTTGTTCTCCATGCTATGAGACAATGAACATCGGGTATCACCCCAGAAAATGAGACTGTTTCAAATCTAACAGGTGGGAAATGACAAAGCAGTCTAAACTTATATGAACTGTGTATAATTTGCCATATGTGGACATTAAAGTCTCTGTTCCATTAGCTTAGTGGTCAGCAGGTAACTTGACAAATATTTCTTTAAATTTCTGCAACATTATTATTATTATTATTATTATTATTATTATTATTATTGCCAGGGATCTGTTTGCATATTGGGTATGACTTTCACACTCAGTCAGGAAGCTTACTATTATGCCTTAGTCTTCTCAACATGTTGTGTAGAGTTGTCAATCACACATATCTTTGGGGATCTTCATGTCTTTCCTAAGATTGTGTGCAGCTCTGAGAAGGCAAATGGAATTCTACATTCCCAAGAATACATCAGAGCTTTCCAAAACCATTGTGATTATCTCATTTTTTTCACCTTTCCTCTTAAGCATTTTAGTTACTCCATTGTTTTCCTCAACTTTAATTTCCTACCTCAAGCAACATTAGCAAAAATAATTGCCTGTAAATATTTTGAAAAATCTCCCCTATCACAAATTGCATCTTTATCACTGGTAAATTTAGGTTTTATAAAACAAAGACAAACCTTTTGAGTCTGTCTTCTAGGAGGATACCAGATGGTTCAATTTCTTTTTTTAAACTGTGAATAAAATCTATTCCTCAACCTTCTGTACTGGAAATTCAGGCTATTATTTCCAAGGATATTGATACACTAAAGAAAAGAAGATGGAACTATGATAAATTAAAATTCTAAATAGTTCACTGTTCTTAGTGGAATTCAGCCTTTAAAAAAAAAAGCTACTTCTTTTTTTTCTGATAACCTTTGGTTAATTTTAAAATTTGAAAAAAAATTTAATTCTAAATTTTCCCATGTTTTTATTGATTTTATAGAGAGGCAGAACTTCAGGTCTTTTTAAATGCACCAAACTGCAAGTGAGTTTTAGATTTCGTCTATTGTATTTTTTACTTCAAAGATTTCCATGTAGTTCTGCTTTATATTTTCTAATTCTGACTTGAGATTTTTTTTTTATCTTTTGTAAGAGTGTTTGCTCTTAGTTTTTGTGCAAATTTTTAATGATGGTTGCTTTAAAGTCTTTGTCAGGAACTTCTAAGATGTTTGCCTTGCAGTGCTAGTGTCTGCAGATTCTTTTTTTCTATTAATAGTCATTTATCTCATTCTTATTTTGTATAGTAATTTTGTATTGTATTCTGCAAAGTGTGAATATTATGTCATTAGACACTCTATTTTATTTTATTTCTGTTTTAACATGCAGTTGAACTTTGGGTAGAGGCCTCCAGGTCTGCAGGTAATAGTTTCAACATCAGTTCCATTCTTAAATTATTTGCACCGTTATTTAGAAGTTCCTCACACATGCTTGCTTTACTTTCCAGTCTGAATAACTGGAAAAAATCTGCCTATTTTTCTATGATCTTATTGCCTCTGCTATGCCAAATAGGGTCAAATATAAGCATGCACAATTCTGGGGTGAGTCTAGGAATTTATTAATATTTTTGTGTAGTTGGTTTCCAGAATTTCTTTCTCTCTGTAACTTAGCCAGTACTGTATTGTTTCTTGAGCCTTCTCATTTTGATTTTTCAGTCAGAGACCTGAGGATTTATTTACCTTGTGCAATTCATGTGTCTGTTCCCAGACACAAAGGCAAGCTATGAAAAGACAGAGAGCAAAATAGGAAACATGGCTTTACCAACAGTTTTGGATCTACAGACACTCTGATAAGAAAGAAAGATCTACTTTTCTCAGTCTTTTAGACTTCTGCCAGCTCCTATTGCTGTTTCTCCGACCACTACATGTTTTAGTAGGAAGGAGGAATCAAATTTAGAAAAGAAAAGTATC
Organism: Macaca nemestrina; assembly: GCF_043159975.1. Taxonomy (NCBI): domain Eukaryota; kingdom Metazoa; phylum Chordata; class Mammalia; order Primates; family Cercopithecidae; genus Macaca; species Macaca nemestrina. The sequence goes on from NC_092145.1 coordinate 71,811,129, forward strand.
AATAATTTTTTTTCCTTTTTTAGTGAGAATTAGGATCACATCTACATTCCTTCACCCAGAAATAGAATGTTAGTTCTGGATCTTTCTGTTGCTGCAAACTCTTACTTCCAGGTTTTAAGTTATGTTCGTTCTTGGCTAGAGGATAACACAATTTTAAAACAGGCAAACTAATGAGAGTTTGGTGGTATTTTGAATTCTTTTTTTTTTAATTTAATTTGCTACTATTTACTTGTCAATGTTCTCAAATAGCTGTTACATGCATCCTGTGCAGTTTCTACAGCCATGTTGAATAGGAAGAGAAGATGAGGTGTGTTTAGTTTTTCCTATCCAGAACAAAAACCTGTAGATATTTTTTCAACACATGTTTTAGAGATAAGAATACTAAAGCTTATATAAATAAGATGATATTTCAAAGATCAGATGCAAATATGTGATTTGGCAGAATCAAAATATATAGCTCATGTTGTCCTAACATTTTGCAACAAAGCCATTGCACCTACTGCCATTAAGATACTCCAAAACGGGAGGGCGGAGCAAGATGGCCGAATAGGAACAGCTCCAGTCTCCAACTCCCAGCGAGAGCGACACAGAAGACCGGTGATTTCTGCATTTTCAACTGAGGTACTGGGTTCATCTCACTGGGGAGTGCCGGACGATCGGTGCTGGTCAGCTGCTGCAGCCCGACCAGCGAGAGCTGAAGCAGGGCGAGGCATTGCCTCACCTGGGAAGTGCAAGGGGGAAGGGAATCCCTTTTCCTAGCCAGGGGAACTGAGACACAAAACGACTGGACAACCGGGTAACTCCCACCCCAATACTGCGCTTTAAGCAAACAGGCACACCAGGAGATCATATCCCACACCTGGCCGGGAGGGTCCCACACCCACGGAGCCTCCCTCATTGCTAGCACAGCAGTCTGTGATCTACGGGCAAGGCAGCAGCGAGGCTGGGGGAGGGGCGCCCGCCATTGCTGAGGCTTAAGTAGGTAAACAAAGCTGCTGGGAAGCTCGAACTGGGTGGAGCTCACAGCAGCTCAAGGAAACCTGCCTGTCTCTGTAGACTCCACCTCTGGGGACAGGGCAATAACAAACACAGCCGAAACCTCTGCAGACGCAAACAACTCTGTCTGACAGCTTTGAAGAGAGCAGTTGATCTCCCAACACGGAGGTTGAGATCTGAGAAGGGACAGACTCCCTGCTCAAGTGGGTCCCTGACCCCTGAGTAGCCTAACTGGGAGACATCCCCCACTAGGGGCAGTCTGACACACCACACCTCACAGGGTGGAGTACACCCATGAGAGGAAGCTTCCAAAGCAAGAATCAGACAGGTACACTGGCTGTTCAGAAATATTCTATCTTCTGCAGCCTCTGCTGCTGATACCCAGGCAAACAGGGTCTGGAGTGGACCTCAAGCAATCTACAACAGACCTACAGCTGAGGGTCCTGACTGTTAGAAGGAAAACTATCAAACAGGAAGGACACCTACACCAAAACCCCATCAGTACATCACCATCATCAAAGACCAGAGGCAGATAAAACCACAAAGATGGGGAAAAAGCAGGACAGAAAAGCTGGAAATTCAAAAAATAAGAGCGCATCTCCCCCGGCAAAGGAGCGCAGCTCATCGCCAGCAACGGATCAAAGCTGGACAGAGAATGACTTTGACGAGATGAGAGAAGAAGGCTTCAGTCCATCAAATTTCTCAGAGCTAAAGGAGGAATTAAGTACCCAGCACAAAGAAACTAAAAATCTTGAAAAAAAAGTGGAAGAATTGATGGCTAGAGTAATTAATGCAGAGAAGGTCATAAACGAAATGAAAGAGATGAAAACCATGACACGAGAAATACGTGACAAATGCACAAGCTTCAGTAACCGACTTGATCCACTGGAAGAAAGAGTATCTGCGATTGAGGATCAAATGAATGAAATGAAGCGAGAAAAGAAACCAAAAGAAAAAAGAACAAAAAGAAATGAACAAAGCCTGCAAGAAGTATGGGATTATGTAAAAAGACCAAATCTACGTCTGATTGGGGTGCCTGAAAGTGAGGGGGAAAATGGAACCAAGTTGGAAAACACTCTTCAGGATATCATCCAGGAGAACTTCCCCAACCTAGTAGGGCAGGCCAACATTCAAATCCAGGAAATACAGAGAACGCCACAAAGATACTCCTCGAGAAAAGCAACTCCAAGACACATAATTGCCAGATTCACCAAAGTTGAAATGAAGGAAAAAATCTTAAGGGCAGCCAGAGAGAAAGGTCGGGTTACCCACAAAGGGAAGCCCATCAGACTAACAGCAGATCTCTTGGCAGAAACTCTCCAAGCCAGAAGAGAGTGGGGGCCAATATTCAACATTCTTAAAGAAAAGAATTTTAAACCCAGAATTTCATATCCAGCCAAACTAAGTTTCATCAGTGAAGGAGAAATAAAATCCTTTACGGATAAGCAAATGCTTAGAGATTTTGTCACCACTAGGCCTGCCTTACAAGAGACCCTGAAGGAAGCACTAAACATGGAAAGGAACAACCGGTACCAGCCATTGCAAAAACATGCCAAAATGTGAAGACCATCGAGGCAAGGAAGAAACTGCATCAACTAGTGAGCAAAATAACCAGTTAATATCATAATGGCAGGATCAAGTTCACACATAACAATCTTAACCTTAAATGTAAATGGACTAAATGCTCCAATGAAAAGACACAGACTGGCAAACTGGATAAAGAGTCAAGACCCATCAGTCTGCTGTATTCAGGAGACCCATCTCACACGCAGAGACATACATAGGCTCAAAATAAAGGGATGGAGGAAGATTTACCAAGCAAATGGAGAACAAAAAAAGCGGGGGTTGCAATACTAGTCTCTGATAAAACAGACTTTAAACCATCAAAGATCAAAAGAGACAAAGAAGGCCATTACATAATGGTAAAGGGATCAATTCAACAGGAAGAGCTAACTCTCCTAAATATATATGCACCCAATACAGGAGCACCCAGATTCATAAAGCAAGTCCTTAGAGACTTACAAAGAGACTTAGACACCCATACAATAATAATGAGAGACTTCAACACTCCACTGTCAACATTAGACAGATCAACGAGACAGAAAGTTAACAAGGATATCCAGGAATTGAACTCATCTCTGCAGCAAGCAGACCTAATAGACATCTATAGAACTCTCCAACCCAAATCAACAGAATATACATTCTTCTCAGCACCACATCGTACTTACTCCAAAATCGACCACGTAATTGGAAGTAAAGCACTCCTCAGCAAATGTACAAGAACAGAAATTTTAACAAACTGTCTCTCAGACCACAGTGCAATCAAACTAGAACTCAGGACTAATAAACTCAATCAAAACCGCTCAACTACATGGAAACTGAACAACCTGCTCCTGAATGACTACTGGGTACATAACAAAATGAAGGCAGAAATAAAGATGTTCTTTGAAACCAATGAGAACAAAGATACAACATACCAGAATCTCTGGGACACATTTAAAGCAGTGTGTAGAGGGAAATTTATAGCACTAAATGCCCACAAGAGAAAGCAGGAAAGATCTAAAATTGACACTCTAACATCACAATTAAAAGAACTAGAGAAGCAAGAGCAAACACATTCAAAAGCTAGCAGTAGGCTAGAAATAACTAAGATCAGAGTAGAACTGAAGGAGATAGAGACACAAAAAACTCTCCAAAAAAATCAATGAATCCAGGAGTTGGTTTTTTGAAAAGATCAACAAAATTGACAGACCACTAGCAAGACTAATAAAGAAGAAAAGAGAGAAGAATCAAATCGACGCAATAAAAAATGATAAAGGGGATATCACCACCGACCCCACAGAAATACAAACTACCATCAGAGAATACTATAAACACCTCTACGCAAATAAACTGGAAAATCTAGAAGAAATGGATAATTTCCTGGACACTTACACTCTTCCAAGACTAAACCAGGAAGAAGTTGAATCCCTGAATAGACCAATAGGAGGCTCTGAAATTGAGGCAATAATTAATAGCCTACCAACCAAAAAAAGTCCAGGACCAGATGGATTCACAGCTGAATTCTACCAGCGGTACAAGGAGGAGTTGGTACCATTCCTTCTGAAACTATTCCAATCAATAGAAAAAGAGGGAATCCTCCCTAACTCATTTTATGAGGCCAACATCATCCTGATACCGAAGCCTGGCAGAGACACAACAAAACAAGAGAATTTTAGACCAATATCCCTGATGAACATCGATGCAAAAATCCTCAATAAAATACTGGCAAACTGGATTCAGCAACACATCAAAAAGCTTATCCACCATGATCAAGTGGGCTTCATCCCTGGGATGCAAGGCTGGTTCAACATTCGCAAATCAATAAACATAATCCAGCATATAAAAAGAACCAAAGACAAGAACCACATGATTATCTCAATAGATGCAGAAAAGGCTTTTGACAAAATTCAACAGCCCTTCATCCTAAAAACGCTCAATAAATTTGGTATTGATGGAATGTACCTCAAAATAATAACAGCTATTTATGACAAACCAACAGCCAATATCATACTGAATGGGCAAAAACTGGAAAAATTCCCTTTGAAAACTGGCACAAGACAGGGATGCCCTCTCTCACCACTCCTATTCAACATAGTGTTGGAAGTTCTGTCTAGGGCAATCAGGCAAGAGAAAGAAATCAAGGGTATTCAGTTAGGAAAAGAAGAAGTCAAATTGTCCCTGTTTGCAGATGACATGATTGTATATTTAGAAAACCCCATTGTCTCAGCCCAAAATCTCCTTAAGCTGATAAGCAACTTCAGCAAAGTCTCAGGATACAAAATTAATGTGCAAAAATCACAAGCATTCTTATACACCAGTAACAGACAAACAGAGAGCCAAATCAGGAATGAACTTCCATTCACAATTGCTTCAAAGAGAATCAAATACCTAGGAATCCAACTTACAAGGGATGTAAAGGACCTCTTCAAGGAGAACTACAAACCACTGCTCAGTGAAATAAAAGAGGACACAAACAAATGGAAGAACATACCATGCTCATGGATAGGAAGAATCAATATCGTGAAAATGGCCATACTGCCCAAGGTAATTTATAGATTCAATGCCATCCCCATCAAGCTACCAATGAGTTTCTTCATAGAACTGGAAAAAACTGCTTTAAAGTTCATATGGAACCAAAAAAGGGCCCGCATCTCCAAGACAATCCTAAGTCAAAAGAACAAAGCTGGAGGCATCACGCTACCTGACTTCAAACTCTACTACAAGGCTACAGTAACCAAAACAGCATGGTACTGGTACCAAAACAGAGATATAGACCAATGGAACAGAACAGAGTCCTCAGAAATAATACCACACATCTACAGCCATCTGATCTTTGACAAACCTGAGAGAAACAAGAAATGGGGAAAGGATTCCCTATTTAATAAATGGTGCTGGGAAAATTGGCTAGCCATAAGTAGAAAGCTGAAACTGGATCCTTTCCTTACTCCTTATACGAAAATTAATTCAAGATGGATTAGAGACTTAAATGTTAGACCTAATACCATAAAAATCCTAGAGGAAATCCTAGGTAGTACCATTCAGGACATAGGCATGGGCAAAGACTTCATGTCTAAAACACCAAAAGCAACGGCAGCAAAAGCCAAAATTGACAAATGGGATCTCATTAAAGTAAAGAGCTTCTGCACAGCAAAAGAAACTACCATCAGAGTGAACAGGCAACCTACAGAATGGGAGAACATTTTTGCAATCTACTCATCTGACAAACGGCTAATATCCAGAACCTACAAAGAACTCAAACAAATTTACAAGAAAAAAACAAACAACCCCATCAAAAAGTGGGCAAAGGATATGAACAGACATTTCTCAAAAGAAGACACTCATACAGCCAACAGACACATGAAAAAATGCTCATTATCACTGGCCATCAGAGAAATGCAAATCAAAACCACAATGAGATACCATCTCACACCAGTTAGAATGGCGATCATTAAAAAGTCAGGAAACAACAGGTGCTGGAGAGGATGTGGAGAAATAGGAACACTTTTACACTGTTGGTGGGATTGTAAACTAGTTCAACCATTATGGAAAACAGTATGGCGATTCCTCAAGGATCTAGAACTAGAAGTACCATATGACCCAGCCATCCCATTACTGGGTATATACCCAAAGGATTATAAATCATGCTGCTATAAAGACACATGCACACGTATGTTTATTGCAGCACTATTCACAATAACAAAGACTTGGAATCAACCAAAATGTCCATCAGTGACAGATTGGATTCAGAAAATGTGGCACATATACACCATGGAATACTATGCAGCCATCAAAAAGGATGAGTTTGCGTCCTTTGTAGGGACATGGATGCAGCTGGAAACCATCATTCTTAGCAAACTATCACAAGAACAGAAAACCAAACACCGCATGTTCTCACTCATAGGTGGGAACTGAACAATGAGATCACTTGGACTCAGGAAGGGGAACATCACACACAGGGGCCTATCATGGGGAGGGGGGAAGGGGGAGGGATTGCATTGGGAGTTATACCTGATGTAAATGATGAGTTGATGGGTGCAGCACACCAACATGGCACAAGTATACATATGTAACAAACCTGCATGTTTGCACATGTACACTACAACTTAAAGTATAATAATAATAAATAAATTTAAAAAAAAGAAAAGAAAAAAAATAGATACTCCAAAACAAATAGTATGAATTTTGACTCCCCTACTGATATTTTTTTCAACATGTCTTAGAACTATTGGATACAGCATATGGTAGCTGTTGCCATTTTATGGAATGGCATTCCTCGGCCTCCATCCTCTTTCCCATAGCTTTGTCATTTGCAAATCTCAACTCATAGAGCACTTAAAACGTCTCCACCTGCATGTTAAATGTATTTTCTATTATTTCTCACTATGCTCTTCCACTACCACCAAACAAAAGAACCAAAACTCTGAAGACTTCTAAAAGTTCCATGGATTTCTAAAATAAATATTTTCACTTACTACATTTGTCTGTTTTGATTTTCATGGCTCATCTCATACTACATTCTTTGAGATGGTTCTGGAGCTGTTTGCATTTTAGATTTGTGTCCTGTTCCATTAGTACCCAGAACTAAGTCTACCTAGTAGATTCACTCATCTAAACAGTTAACAAACATATTTTTCTATGAACTTCTTTTGCAAAGTATTGGGGACTCAGATAGAAAATTACAAACAAAAAATTCCTTTAAAAAATTAACTTGCTTTCCTCAGGAGACTGAAAGTTTCTCTCTCTCTCTCTCTCTCTCTCTCTCTCTCACTTTGTCTCCCTCTCTTCCCCACTCCCTCTCTCTGTCTCCCCTTCGCTCTCTCTCTCCCCCTCTCCTCATCCCTCTCTCTCTCCTTCTGTTTGTCTTTCTTCCTTTCTCCCTTCCTTCTTTTCTCTCTCTCTCTTTCTTTCTCTTTCTTTCTTTCTTTCTTTCTTTCTTTCTTTCTTTCTTTCTTTCTTTCTTTCTTTTCTTTTCTTTTCTTTCTTTTTTTCTTTCTATTTTTTAAGTTTTTCTTCAAAGGGACAAGAAGACTGACTTATAAACAAGTATCAAAAACAGAATAGTTAAGGTTGTGGAACATAGAGAGGGTCTCCCAATGTATACATGTGTTGGGCAGTGGAGCAAAATTTTTCTGGCTAGATATTTGCTGACTAACTGCTCAAGCTATTTCAAAGTAACTGGCATATATTCTTGAATTTGTCACTTTTTTTCCTATATAAATATGTTTTCTATCTTTTCCACAAAAATGTGTTGGCCAGTGGAAACAACTAGGTTGATGTCACTCTGTCACTGTGACTGTTCATCACTGGGCTTCTAATTATACTTGTTTTAATTTTTGTCTATTTTAAAGGATAATAATGTATTTTGACCTCAGTTTCAAACTGGCAATTACTGGCTGTGGTTGCAGCAGGAGTATATTTTTCCCCGAGTGTCTAAGAATAGAGATTCTAGAGGGAACATAAGGTAGTACGCTTCATCTGACAGGTTTAAGCACAGCTTTTGAAAATTAAAGCCTAAGGCAATATTTGCTAGATTAACTTTTTAAATGAAACTCAATGACCTTTCAGATGATTGGTGCCTAAATATTGTCAAAGGGCTTTATTTGCTAGGAAAGGATGACTGTATTTTAATGCACCAATATTATGATTGAGAATAGCAAACCTTTGTCTGAACTAGGCATAGGTGCATTTATGAGTGCAATTATGTCTTTGCATTCAGAACTTAAATGTAAAAGCATCTAAAAGATGAGTACATTTTTCTTGGATAATATAATGACCTTTGAATATCGAACTTTAAGAAATCTGCATATATGGATAAAATATTAAATTCATTTTTGACAAAATAAAAAGGTTTCCTGATTTTATTTCCCACCCTAGACTCAATCTTTCTGCCTTCATCCCCCACATCCTTTTTTAAACTTTTATTTTAGGTTCAAAAGTACATGTGAAGGTTTGTTACGTAGGTAAATTCATGTGATGGGGGTTCGATGTGCAGATTATTTTATCACCCAGGCACTAAACCTATTACCCAGTAGTTGCTTTATCTGCTCTTCTCCCTCTTTACACGCTGAACCCTCAGTTAGACCTCGGTGTCTGTTGTTTCCCCCTTTGTGTCCATGTATTCTCATCATTTAGCTCCCACTTATAAGTGAGAACATGCAGTTTTTGTTTTTCTGTTTCTGTGTTAGTTTGCTAAGGGAAATGACCTACAGCTTTATCTGTGTTCCTGCAAAAGAAACTATCTCATTATGTTTTATGGCTGCATAGTATTCGATGGTGTATATGTACCACTTTTTTTTTTTTAATCCAGTTTTCCATTGATAGGCATTTAGGTTGATTCCATGCCTTTGTTATTGTGAATAGTGTTGTGATGAACATATACATGCATGTGTCTTTATGATAGAATGATTTATATTCTTTTGGGTATATATGTAGTAATGGGATTGCTGGGTTGAAGGGTATTTCTGTTTTTGCCTCTTTGAGAAATTGCCACACTGCTTTCCACAATTGTTGAACTAATTTACACTCCCAATAACAGTGTATAAGTGTTCCCTTCCTTGGCAATCTTACCAGCATATGTAACTTTTTTACTTTTGAGTAATAGCAATTCTTACTGGAGTGAGATAATATGTCATTGTGGTTTTGATTTGCATATCTCTAGTTATCAGTGATATTGAACATTTTATATGCTTGTTTGCTGCATGTATGTCTTCTTTCACAAAGTGTCTGTTCATGTGTTTTGCTTACTTTTTAATGGAATTTTTTTTTCTTTGTAAATTTAAGTTTCTTAAAGACATTGGATATTAGGCCTTTGTCAGATGCATAGTTTGCAATATTTTTTCCAGTCTGTAGGTTGCCTGTTAACTCTGATGATAGTTTTGTTGTTGTTGTTTTGCTGTGTAGAAGCTCTTTAGTTTAATTACAGCCTCATTATCAATTTTTGCATTTATTACAATTGCTTTTGCTGTCTTCATCATGAACTCTTTGCCAGTTCTTATGTGCAAAATGGCGTTGCCTAGCTTGTCTTCCAGGGTATTCATAGTTTTGGGTTTTACATTTAAAACTTATATCCATCTAGAGTTGGCTTTTGTATATGTTATAAAAAAGGGGTCCAGTCTCAATCTTCTGCATATGGCTAGCCAGTTATTCCAGCACCATTTATTAAATAAGAAATTCTTCCTCCATTGCCTGTTTTTATCATCTTTGTTGAAGATCAGAAGGTTGTAGATGTGTGGCTTTATTTCTGAGTTCTCTGTCATATTGGTCTATAAATCTGTTTTTGTGCAAGACCATGCTGACTTGTTTACAGTAGCCCTATAGTTTTGTTTCAAGTTGGGTAGGGTGATACCTCCTGCTTTGTTCTATTTGCTTAGGATTGCCCTGCCTATTCGGGCACTTTTTTGGTTCTATATCAATTTAAAATATTTTTTTTCTAGTCTGTGAAGAATGCCATTGGTAGTTTGATGGGAAGAGTGGCAAATTTGTGAATTGCTTTGGAAAGTATGGCCATTTCAATTATATTGATTCTTGCTATCCATGAGCATGGAATATTTTTCCATTTGTTTATGTCATCTCTGATTTACTTGAGCAATGTTTTGTAATTACCATTTTATGTATCTTTTACCTCCCTGGCTAGCTTTATTACTAGGTGTTTTATTATTTTTCTTGCAATCGTGAATGGGATTCCATTCCTGATTTGGCTCTTAGGTTGGCTGTTTTTGGTGTATAGAAATACTTCTAATTTTGGTATGTTGATTTTGTATCCTGAGCCTTTGCTGAAGTTGCTTATCAGTTTAATGAGCTTTTGGCCAAGACTATGAAATACTCTAGGTATAGAATCATATTATGTGCAAACAGAGATGGATAATGAAACAAAAATATTCAACAGAATATTAGCAAACCGAATTAGTAGCACATGAAAAAGCTAACCCACCACAATCAAGTAGGCTTTAGTCCTAGTATGCCAGGTTGGTTCAACATATGCAAATCAATAAATGTGATTCATTAAGTAAACAGAACTAGGGACAAAAATCACTTCTTACAGGATCATTTCAATAGATGCAGAAGAGGCTTTCAATAACATTCAAAATCCCTTTATGTTAAAAACTCAGCAAACTAAGTATTGAAGAAACATACCTCAAAATATTAAGAACCATCTATGACAAACCCACAGCCAACATCATCCTGAATGAGCAAAAGTGGGAAGCTTTCCCCTTGAAAGCCAGCAAAAAACGAGGATGCCCTCTGTCACCACTCATATTCAACATAGTACTGGAAGTCCTGGCCAGAAAAATCAGTCAAGAGAAAGAAAAAGAGACATTCAAATAGGAAGATAGGCTGTCATCCCTTGCATTTTTCTATATAGCTTATAACTTAGTAATATCTTGGAACACAGCATGACCTTTCCTGCCTCAGGATCTTTGCCCATTCTACTTCCTTCATATAGATCATTCTGTGCAATTTCTCTGACTTGTGAAGTCATATTCATTACTTTTATTTCTAATTATGAATAGTTTCAGGAAAACAAAAATAAAAAAAAATACAGTAGACACCTGGCTATTCAACATCTATATGTGAAACCTTTAAATACTTATACACACACACAGACACACACATATATATACATATATATTTTAATATTTACATCAGAATTTCTTTTTAAGAAATCAAGCACTTCCATTAATTTGAAGATATTGTGTACTTCTTCCACATCTCATTTCTCCTCTTTCTTCTCCAAAATATACCCAATATTATGAAATTGTTGGCTATAAATTCCAGCTCTATTTTGGCTATGTACATATTCATAATGATATTATTTTTAATACAACTTTGTATATATGGTACCATAATGCTGTATCCTTCTGTACCTTTCTTATTTCTTAATATTTTGTTTCATAATACTTTTATTCATTTTGAAGCATAGCAGTCTATTTCAGTAATTTTACCTGACTTATAGTATTATGTGGCATGAATATACCAGAATTTACCACTTTTCTGTTGATTCACATTTAAGATGTTTCTAATTTTTTCTTATAGTCATGTAGCAGTGATTATTATTATACATTACTATAAGGCTTCTAATTTTTTGTTATAACAACGCAGGAATGAATATTATTATACACTACTACTTATGCACATAAATAGCATCTCTTAAAAGTATCATACCTGGGATTGGACATTTCTATGTTATTGGATATGTGCAACTTGAACTTCATTCAATTTTGGAGGCATAGGAAAAATCATCTTTTTTTTTTTCCTGTGACAACTTGGGTATTTCATACAGCCTTCCTTATCTCAGTAGAAAACAGACCCTACCAAGCTACTTTTTGTAGCAAGGATTTCCAAGTCAAGCGAAAAGTGGTGACTAAATTGAAAACTTCTGAATTTTCTGCCCTCCCTAACTTTGCCTTTACACTGGCATACTCTCTCTACCCTGAGTGCTGCCATCAACATCTTTTTTCCTAGGTAACTGCTATCTACCCTTTCCTCCACTTTTCCAAGAAGGAATTTAATCCTTCTTTTGTTTCTATTGGCCCAGGTTGGACATATTTCACTAAGGTTTACATAATACTATGGGAAAAGCACCAAATAGCAAATCATATAGAGAGGACAAAAAGTTCAAAATCATCTATGCTTGACAAATCTGGGCTTCAAATTCTGACATATTAATCTCATCTTCAGGTTTTGCAGGACATGTGTAATTGTAGTAGCTGCACTCCAGCTCCAAAATACAATAATTTTTTATTAGCTACCTCTACCAGGAGGAAGTCATCTTTCTACTCACCCCCTATAAACTTTATCTTAGACTCCTTAACACTATTAAATGTCTCATACCAGAAGACTCAATTTCTCACATGGTAGTTCATATAAGGCATTACTCTGCTAGTTCAGTTTTTTGGGTTTTAAAAGATGCCTTTTTTCTCAATATATATTTTACACCAAGAATTGTCACATTTAAAAAAGTCAACACTGACTTTGCACTTAGGTCTAATAATATAAAACCATATTAACCTTATCAAGGATATAACAAACATTTAAAATGGATTTCTCACATGTAGAAACAGAAGGCTTTTCCATTACACTTCCAGGGGTACCTGGGTTAGAATTAAAGATGTTTCCCTTTGTGACTTACCCAAAAGTTCCTTGATCTGATAAACAAACTTAGGAAAGTTTCAGAATACAAAATTAATGTAAAAAATGAGGAACTTTTTTTATAATTCAAACACAATTTATTTTTAATTTCTCAAACAAAAATCAACAGTTTAAGTCACTGATTGGCAAACTATAGCCTGCAGGCCAAACCCAGCGCCACACCTGTTTTTGTAAATAAACTTTTCTTTAATTACAGCCATGCTCATTTTTGTGCATATTTTCTATGGTTGCTTTTGCATGTCAATAGCAGAGTTGAGTAGATGGGACAGAGGTCGCATGACCTGCAAAGCCCAAAATATTTACTGTCCGGTCCTTTACAGGAAGTTTGCTGACACCTGATTTAAGTGATTATGATTTGATTTAAGGACAGGGTGACATCTGACAAAAGTATCAGTAAGAATGGGGGCACTGACCTATCAAATAGCGAGATTCCCCCAAATAGGAAGGAGATCAAGAGAGTATATTTGGCATCAATTCTTTGACAAACGTTTTGATATAAATTATAATTACTTAAACTACACATTCAAACAATTTAACAAGAAACTTTTCTTCCCTAATTTGGTCACTGTATTATTTGAGCAAGACAACAGATTGCTAATATTTAGTCCAAAAGAGATCACACCTGAAAGGGATGAAGAAGAACAGCTTAACTATCTCTCATCTGCTTATTCTTGAAGCAAGCTGAGAGTTGCTACCTGTTTTCCAGATGTCCATCTCCTCATTACAGAAGCTGAGGATTTGCTGTAGCCATGTAAGACAAGCAATGAACTCCTCATCTTTCTGTTCCTAGGCTCCATGATTGTTCTATTTCTTTCTGGAAAAGAAGTTACTGTCTTTTTTATTTTTTTTAATTTTTTTTCTGAGAAACAGTGATTGGCTCAGTCATGAATACTATCGAATTTGAATGCTATTGGTATATGAGGAACTTGCTGACAAGAAAAGTTTTATGTAATAAGCTCATGTTTTTATGGTGCCAGACGGAAGACAGGCTTCCAAGTTGAGATCCCAGGATTCTACACATTCAGAATCTCAAAATCTTCCTCCAGATCAAACTCCTCCAGTTATTCAGTAGAGTCAGTGAATTATGCCCCAGTGGTTGTCACTTCTGGCCTGGCTAGAGGTACAAGGAGAGGCCAGTGCGATGGATGTTTCTGAATCAATTCAAACATCTTTAAATGCTCCTTTTTAATTTCCTTCTGAACAAGACTATGCCAGTTATTAAAGTCTTTTTCTTATTTTCAGAAAAATCCCAATGCAACTGAAGCATCCAGGTTCAGTATGTTCATTTGCTGTGGGGACTGCAGGCAATGGAAAGTCTGGTCATCAATCATTTCATTCTCTTCAGTGTTGACAAAGGTCTGGGTTGTGTGAGGGTCCAAAAAGATGAGCTTATCACCTAAGAATTCTCTGAAATAATAAGCATTATTCGGTTTTTCTCCTAATGCCCTTCAAGAGTGTGGCATCTTAAAACACTCTTTGAATGCATCGACAGGATGCATTAACATAGACAGGATTGTTTCAGTTTATGCCCAGGCAAAGGGGCACAATGAGCAACAGGGGTTTCCAGGCTAGGCAGTAGGCAGAGGTGCCCTTACTCTAGTTTGAAGCAGAGAATCGGGAGACCTGTCACAGTCTGTGTCAGCACTCAAGGGAAGGACGCAACACTTTTTTTGATATCTTCAATGACCACTGTGTTATCCATTGAAACATAAAGAGACAAGGAATTCCATTCATCAAGTAAAGCAAGGTTTCTTGTTAACATCTGTGCAACTGTATTTGATCCAAACCATTCTCCAATTGATTTCCCTTCTCCTACACCCATTTGTGCCATTTGATATATAGTGTAGCAACAATTTTTTATAAGAAGCACTGTAGGATCCATTGGTATTATGTTGTTGTTGTTGTTGTTTCTCCCAGTTCCAGACCTTTCCCAAGTGTTTATGTATAAGGGCTTGAGCCAGTATCATCTGTCCACAGTATAGCATACATCCCTAACCAGGATCTGATGAAGGACCCGTTACCCAAATTGGTGAAAATTTCCTTCTGTATGTAAACTATAGACAAGCACTCATATCAGACAACAGCTTAGAAGTTTCTGTTTTAATATGATGCTGTTTTTCTAAGATCCGTACCAGCTCATCTGTATCTAAATATTCTTCTAGGTATTCAATGAAAGTAGTAATCTGGTTTTCATACTTCGATAAAACTGACTCCATTCTCCAGCTGTTATCCTGGGCCAATTCCACCAGCAACCTGGGGGAATAGCTTCTGCACAACAAAAGAAACTATCAACAGAATAAACAGACAACCTAAGAGTGAGAGAAAATATTTGAAAACCATGCATCTGACAAATATCTAATACCCAGGATGTATAAGGACTTAAACAAATTCATGTGCAAAAAACAAACAACCACATTACAAAGTGGACAAATGATGGGAACAGACACTTTTCAAAAGAAGACATACATGCGGCCAACAAGCTTATAAAAATGCTTAACCTTACAAATAATCAGAGATATGCAAATAAAAAACATTATGAAATACTATCTCACACCAGTCAGAATGCTATTGTTAAAAAGTCAAAAATAACAGATGCTGACAAGGTTGTGGGGAAAGAATACTTATAAACTGATGGCACAAAGAAAAATTATTTCAGCCATTGTGAAAAGTAGTGTGGTGATTCCTTAAGGAGTTTAAAACAGAACTACAATTTGACTAGCAATTCTGTTGTTGAGTATATACACCAAAAGATGTAATTCATTCCACCGTAAAGACACATGCATGTGTATATTCATCACATAATTATTCAAAATAAAAAAGACATGAAATCAACCTACATGTGCATCAATAGTAGACTTGGTAAAGAAAATGTGGTACTTATATACCATGGAATACTATGCATCAATAAAAAAGAACCAAATCTGGAGGCCATTATCCTAAGCAAACTAACAAAGAAACAGAAAACCAAATGCTGCATTTTCTCACTTATAAGTGGAAGCCAAACATCAAGTACATATGGACACAAAGAAGGAAACAATAGTCAGGTCTATCTGAGGGTGGAGGTTGGAAGGAGGGTGAGGATCAAATATCTATTTACCAGGTACTACATTTACTATCTAGGATAGAAATAATAAATTATTTACACATAATTTATTTATATAACAAAGTTGCACATTTTCCCCCGAAACTTAAGTAATATTTCTTTTAAAAAGTACACATTTCATTGAGCATTCTATAAAAGTTGTTTTCTAAAAGATAAATAGAGCCGGGCATGATGGCTCATGCCTGTAATCCCAGCACTTTGGGAGGCTGAGGCGGGTGGATCACCTGAGGTCAGGAGTTCGAGACCAGCCTGGCCAACATGGGGAAACCCCATCTCTACTAAAAATACAAAAATTAGCTGGGCAAGGTGGCACAACCTGTAATCCCAGCTACTCGGGAGACTGAGGCAGGAGAATCGCTTGAACCCAGGAGGCAGAGGTTGCAGTGAGCCAAGATCGCACCACTGCACTCCAACCTGGGTGACAGAGCGAGATTCTGTCTCAAAAAAATAAAATAAAATAGAAACAAATTAAATAAATTACAAAAGTTAAAGGTAAATAATCTTGAATCCTGATTTTATTTTGTTCATGTTCATGAACGAACAACACAGTAATTCAGGACCTATAAACAAAATTGGGAAGAAAATGATTTTAACAGATTAAATGATAAAGGTAGTAACAAATATGTAACGAAGATCTTATAAATGAAGAATATACCAAAAAAGTAATGCAGATGCATATCTCATAAATTTAGGAGCAAATAGGACCTGATTAGTCGGTACGAGTATATAAAATAAGAAGAGGCCAATTATACATTTTATTTAGCATATAGTTCTCAATCCTAATACTTGGGGAAAATCGCAAGCTCTAGAGTTTGAGTCAAAACTGAGTTACTTAGAAAACTTTAAGTTGTGTGCCTATTTGGAAATCCCTTTTATTGTTCTTATAGATCTGAGTCAAGTACAATATTTAATTACTTTAAGTTAATTTTAGTAGTATTTTGGAATTGATTGTTGATTCTAGTTTATTAGGATGGGAGAATATGTATGTCTAATTCAAGCTCAAATACATTAATTAACATTTTTGCATTTCACTTTGCTTCCATCTGACAGCTCAGTAATTTTGTTCCACCCATACACTAATAGCTAAGCTTAATTTTTCTTTCTTATTTAAAATCCATATGTATAGTTTATTCCAAATCTCTGTATAGAAGTGCTTATTTATCATTTACATTTGTGAAGAAACCAGCTTATATTTGACACATACTTACTTGGTGAAACAGTTGACTTAGAAGTGGGGAGAAAATGGCTGACTAGACACAGCCAGGAGGAGCATCTACCACCAAGGGACAGGGCATCGGGAAGACTGGTGGACTACCAGTAGATCTTTAGAGGGAAGGCATTGAGAGTGGACTGGGGGACGACCCAGAAGCCGGCCTTCAGAGGAAGAAAGTTAGTAATACTGCATGGGACTACTGCACACGGGACTACTGCACACTCATTCCTGTTCCCCAGTGTCTCTTGGGAAAGGGATAAAGGGATAAGTTGAATAGGCAAGGAGCAACCCACTTTTGCCACTGGCCTTTGGGATCCTGACAAGAGCAGACCACTTGACCACCATTGACACTTGAATTGGCAGGGAGAACTGCTCAGATTAGCAATAGGGACAGAACTCCAGCCAGAGAAAAGCCCAGAGGGTTTGGTGCAGGAGCATCTGTAGTGGAGCATGGCCAGGCCACCATTCCCCTAGGACTGACTCATTCCCATGAGACTTTAGCCTTAAGGGGAATGGATGGACCTAAACTCTGCAGGGTGATCTTGCCCATGAGAAAGAGCTGATCTAACCTGAGCATCCCTTGGTCTTCTGGCCTCTCCAGAGGCCCTAGCCTGTCTGCACCTGCTTGCAGTGCAACCTACAGGTAACTCCAGAAGCTGCTGCACTGGCAGATCTCCTGCACTAGCAGATGATACCTGACTGGCAGAATTTTCCAAAACAACAGCCCCAGTGGACCTGCACAAGCCTGCTTGCAACCTGCCCTCACTGCAGGCCCCCCATCTTGCTTTGCCTGCATACACTCACTCACACATGACCAGCCCCCACATAGCTTTGCTGGTTCATGTGTGCAAGGAAGACCTTGCTTTTTCTTCCTTGCCAGCACGAGTGTGTGTATGCACACTGCTGTGCCACTAATGCCAGCAGGAGTGAACCTTGCCCCCTCACACAACTACACCAAAATTGTTGTCGGAGCACGGGTAGACACAGACACCATCAGACCCATCCTTGCCAGTGCCCCACCCGTGTGTCAGAAGTGCCTCAAGTGCAAAACTAGGCATGGAGAAAAGAAGACCCACCCCAGCACTGAGCAGCCACTGCTGCATGTGGGAACATGAAAGGAGGGTGCAAATACGACCACTGGCATGAATATGCACACAGTCACTGGTGGGGTTCTCCTCTGCCCCTGAACCATGCTGCAAATGCCAGCCAATGCTGCAAACACCTGCATGCATGGAGGCTAAGCTGCCAACACCAGTGGGTTCTGTGAATGCCTGCATGGAGGCTGGAAACCTGGCACCTGCTAGCACATTACCATAGCCCAAAAAAGTGCACCCCACCATGCTGCAGCTGCAGCTGCTACCAGAATGTGCAAACAAGAATGAATTCTGCTGCCACCACCTTATGAATTGCTTTGGCTAAAATCACCCGTCGGAATGTTGTGAGCAGCGGTTTGTGAACACCTTTGACCTAGTGCAACAGGTTCCTAAACTCAAGGAGCCATAAAAAAAGTGGAGACCCAACACCAGTCCAGCAGAGTTAGAATATGCATTCCAGGAGTCCTAAACTGAGCCTTGGACCCCAAAAATCTTTCAGAAATGAATCCAGTAAACTTAACCCACCCTATACAACAATCAAATCCCCGAGATTATTCAAGGTCATCAAATAAGATAAAAGGAAAAAAAAAACATTCAAAGGACAGCATCAATAATAAAGATGAGAAAGAACCAGTGCAAGAACTCAGGCAAGTCAAAAAGCCAGAGATCTTCTTTCCTACAGACAACTGTACTAGTTCTCCAGCAAGTGCTCCTAACCAGGCTGAGATAGCTGAAATGACAGAAATAAAATTCAGAATATAGATAGGAACAAAGACCACCAAGTTCCAGGAGAACAGTGAATCCCAATCTAAGGAAGCCAAGAGTCACAATAAGAAAATACAGGAACTAAAAGAAAAAAAAAATAGCGAGTATAGAGAAGAACATAACCCACTTGATAGAGTTGAAAAACATACTACAAGAATTTCATAATGCAATTGCAAGTATTAACAGCAGAATAGATGAAGCTGAGGAAAGAATCTCACAACTAGATAACTGGCTTTCTGAAGTAAGATAGCAGGACAAAAAGAAAAAATGAAGGGAGTAAAGAAAACCACCATGAAATATAGAACAATGTAAGGAGACTCAATCTATGACTCATTGGTATGTCTGAAAAAGATAGGTAGAATGGAAGGAGTTTGGAAAACACATTTTAGAACATAATGCATGAGAACTTCCCCAACCTAGCAAGAAAGACAAGCATTCAAATACAGAAGACGCAAAGAACCCCCACCAAATATTTCACAAGGAGGTCATCCCCCCAAAAAACATAATGATCAGAGTCTCTAAGGCAGAAATGAAAGAAAAAAATATGTTAAAGGCAGTTGCAAAGAAAGGATAGGTCACCTGCAAAGGGAAGCCCATCAGACTAATAGTGGGCCTCTCAGAGGAAATCCTACACACCATTAGATATTGGGGGTCTATATTCAACATTCTTAAATAAAATAAACTCTAACCAATAATTTTATATATGGCCGAATCAAGCTTCATAAGTGAAAGAAAAATTAGATCCTTTTCAGACAAGCAAATGCTGAGGGAATTTGTTACCACCATAGCTGCCTCACAAGATCTGCTGAAAGAAGTACTAAATATGGAATGGCAATGTCATTACCAGACACTACAAAAACACATTTAAGTACACAGGGCAGTGACACTACAAATCAAGAAAACAAACACTCTTATCTGCATAGGAGCCAGATAACAACAAAATGACAGGATCAAATCCACACATATCAATACTATCCTTGGATATAAATAGGCTAAAGGCCCCAATTAAAAGGTACAGACAGAGTGGCAAGTTAAAGAACCAAGACCAATAGTTATGCTGTCTTCAAGACACCTATCTCAAATTCAATGACACCTACAGGCTA
The DNA here is from genome assembly GCF_043159975.1 of Macaca nemestrina. Lineage (NCBI taxonomy): Eukaryota > Metazoa > Chordata > Mammalia > Primates > Cercopithecidae > Macaca > Macaca nemestrina. The sequence continues at coordinate 71,831,094 of NC_092145.1, forward strand.
AAATAAGAGGATGGAGAAAAATATACAAGCAAGCTGAAAATGTAAAAAAGCAGGGGTTACAGTCCTAATTTCATACAAAACAGACGTAAAACAATAAAGGTAACAAAAAGCAAAGAAGAGTGTCACATAACATACAGGGTTCAACTAAACAAGAAGACATAACTATCCTAAATATATATGCACCCAACACAGGTGCACCCAGCTTCATAAAGCAAGTTCTTAGAGACCTTCTAAGAGACATAGATTCCCACACAATAATGGAGGAAGACCTTAACAGCCCACTGACAGTATTAGACAGATTACTGAGGCAGAAAATTTTTAAAAAAGAGAGATTTAAGGCTTTCACACTGGACCAAATAAACCTGATAGACATTTACAGAACTTTCCATCCCAAAACAGCACAATGTACATTATTTCCATTGCCACATGGGACATACCCTGTAATCAACCAAATAAGCAGACGTAAAGCAATCCTCAGAAATAGTAACATAACTGACAGCATATCAACCACACTCTCAAACTACAGTGCGATAAAAGTAAAATTTAAGACTAAGAAAAATGCTCAAAACTGTACAATTACATGAAAATTAAGCACCATACTTCAAAATGACTTTTGGGTAAATAATGGGACTAAGGCAGAAATCAAGAAGTAATTTGAAACTAATGAGAACAAAGATATAACATACCAGAATCTTTGAGATACAGCTAAGGCAGTTTTAAGAGAGAAATTTATAGCACTAACTGCCGTATTTAAAAAGTATGAAAGATCTCAAATTAACAACCTAACATAACATCTGAAAGAACTAGAGAAGCAAGAGAAAACAAACTCAAAGCTAACAGAGGACAAGAAATAACCAAAATCAGAGCTGAACTGAAGAGATTGAGACACAAACAAGTATTTAAAAGATCAACAAATCTAGGAGCTGGTTTTCGAAAAAAAAATTGAGATAGGTAGATTGCTAGCTAGACTAATAAAGAAGGAAAGACAGAGGATTGAAATAAACACAACTAGAAATGACAAAGGGCATATTACCACTGAACACACAGAAATACTAATGACCATCAGCAAATACTGTGAACTCCTCTGTACACACAAGCTAGAAAATCTAGAAAAAAATTGATAAATTCCTGGACACATACATAGTCCCTACACTAAACCAGCAAGGAATTGAATCCCTGAACATAAGAAAAATGAGCTCCAATTGTATCAGTAATAAACAGCCTACCAACCAAACAAAAGCCCAGCATCAGACAAATTTACAGCCAAATGCTATCAGATGAACAAAGAAGGGCTAGTTTCATTCTACTGAAGCTATTCCCAGAACTAAGGAGGAGGGTCTCCTCTCCTATTCATTTATGAGGCCAGCATCATCCTGATACCAAAACTTGGCAGACTTTCTTTTCCTTGGCAAACAACAGAAAAAGAAAATTTTAGGCCAATATCTTTGATAAACATCGATGCAAAAAACCTCAACAAAATACCAGTAAACTGTATCCAGCAGCACATCAAAATGCTAATCCATCATGATGAAGTAGGTTTTATCTTTGGGATACAAAGGTGGTTCAACATATGCGAATCAATAAACACAAGTCATCACATAAATACAACTAAAGATAAAAACCATGAAATCATCTCAATAGATGCAGAAATAGCTTTCGATAAAATTAAACATGTCTTCATGGTAAACACTCTCAACAAACTAGGTATTGAAAGAACATACCTCAAAATAATAAGAGCCATCTATGACAAACCTACAGGCAGCATCATACTGAATGGGTAAAAGCTGGAAGCATTCCCCTTGAAAAGTGGCACAAGACAAGGATGCCCTCTGTCACCATTCCTACTCAACATAGTATTGAAGTCCTAGGCAGAACAATTAGGCAAGATAAAAAAAAAAGGGGGGGGGGCAACCAAATAGCAAGAGAGGAAATCTAACTATCCCTGCTTGGAGATGACATGGTTCTACATCTAGAAAACTCCACTGTCTCTCCCCAAACACTGCTTGAACTAATAAGCATTTTCAACAAAGTTTCAGGATACAACATCAACATGCAAAAATTACTAGCAATCCTACATATCAACAACAGCCAAGCTGAGAGCCAAATCAGAAGTGTAATCTCATTCATAATTGACACAAAAAGAATAAAATATCTAGTAATACATCCAACCAGGGAGGTGAAAGATCTCCACAGTGAGAATTATAAAATACTGGTCAAAGGTATCAGAAATGACACAAACAAATGAAAAAACAGTTCATGCTCAGCAATTCATATATTCAATGGTACAACAGTATACTTATCAAACTACCAGTGACATCATTCACATAAGTAGAAAAAACATTTTAAATTCATAGGGAATGAAAGACGACCCTGGACAACTGAGGCAATTCTAAGTAAAAAGTACAATGCAGAGAGCATAACACTACCCAATTTCAAACAATACAACAGGGCTACAGTAACCAAAACAGCATGGTACTGGTAGAAAAGCACACAAATAGACCATTTGAACAGAATAGAGAGCTCAGAAATAAGGCTGCACACCTACAAACATCTGATCTTCAGCAAATCTGACAAAAACAAGCAATGGAGAATGAACTCCCTATTCAATAAATAGTTCTGGGAAAACTAGCAAGCCATATGCAGAACTTTGAAACTGGATTTCTTCCTTACACCGTATACAAAAATCAACTTAAGATGTATAAAAGACTTAAATGTAAAACTCAAAACTATAAAAACCCTGGAAGACAATCTACCCAATATCATTCAGGAAATAGGTACTGGCAAAAATGTGATGACAAAGACACCAACAGAAATTGCAACAAAAGCAAAAATTGACAAATGGGATCTAATGAAACTAAAGAGCTTCTGCACAGCAAAAAAAAAAAAAAAAAAGAAAAAAAGAAAAGAAAAAAAAAAACTGTCAACAGAGTAAACAGACAGTTATAGACTGGGAGAAAAGACTAATTACGCACCTGACAAAAGTCTATATCCAGCTTCTGTAAAGAACTTATACAAATTTACATGAAACAAGCAACCCTATTTAAAAGTGTGCAAACAACATGAACAGATATTTTTCAAAAAAAAAAAAAAAGGCATACATGTGGCCAAGAAGCATGTGAAAGAAAATTCAATATCACTGATCATTAAAGATATGCAAATCAAGGCTGGGCGCGGTGGCTCACGCCCGTAATCCCAGCATTTTGGGAGGTCGAGGCAGGTGGATCACGAGGTCAGGAGATTGAGACCATCCTGGCTAACACGGTGAAACCCCATCGCTACTAAAAATACGAAAAAAAAGAAAGAAAAGAAAGAAGAAAGAAAGAAAAGAAAAGAAAAGAAAAGAAAGAGAGAGAGAGAGAGAGAGAGAGAGAGAGAGAGAGAGAGAGAGAGAGAAAGGAAGGAAGGAAGGAAGGAAGGAAGGAAGGAAGGAAGGAAGGAAGGAAGGAAGGAAGGAAGGAAGGAAGGAAGGAAGGAAGGAAGGAAGGAAGGAAGGAAGGAAGGAAGGAAGGAAGGAAGGAAGGAAGGAAGGAAGGAAGGAAGGAAGGAAGGAAAGAAAGAAAGAAAGAAAGAAAGAAAGAAAGAAAGAAAGAAAGAAAGAAAGAAAGAAAGAAAGAAAGAAAGAAAGAAAGAAAGAAAATACAAAAAATTAGCCAGGCGTGGTGGCGGGTACTTGTAGTCTCAGCTACTCCAGAGGCTGAGGCGGGAGAATGGCGTAAACGCAGGAGGCGGAGCTTGCAGTGAGCCCACACTGCACCGCTGCACTCCAGCCTGGACGACAGAGGGAGACTCCTTCTCAAAAAAAAAAAAAAAGAAAGAAAACAAACAAACAAACAAACAAAAGATATGCAAATCAAAACCACAATGAGATACCATCTCACACGGTCAGATGGCTATTTTTAAAAAGTCAAAAAATAACAGATGTTAGCAAGGTTGCTGAACAAAGGGAATATTTTACTTACCCACTGTTGGTGGGTACGTAAACTTCGCAACCATTATGGAAAAGCAGTGTGGCAATTTCTTAAAGAGCTGAAAACAGAACTCCCATTCAACCCAGCAATCTTATAGCTGCATATATCCCCAAAGAAATAGAAATCATTCTGTCATAAAGATACATGCACACGTATGTTCATTGCATCACTATTCACAATAGCAAAGTCATGGAATCAACCTAAATGTCCATCAGTGGTCTACTGGATAAAGAAAATGTAGTACACATACACCATGGGATGCTATGTAGCCATAAAAAAAAAAAAAAATGATATCATGTCTTTTGCAGTACTTGTGTGGAACTGGAGGCCATTATCCTTTGCAAACTAATGCAAAATCAGTAAACCAAATACTGCCTGTTCTCACTTGTATGTAGGAGGTAAATGATGAGAGCACATGGACACAAGGAGGGGACAACAGACACTGGGGCCTGCCTGAGGGTGAATGGTGGGAGGAGAGAGAGGAGCAGAAAAATAACTATTGGGTAGTAACACTTATTGGGTAGTAATAGTTATTTTTATATTATAAAATATTTAAATATATTTAAATATCAGTAGGTTTAGTATCTGGGTAATGAAATAATCTATACAACAAATCCCTATGATTTGAATTTACCTATATTACAAACTTGCACATATACCCCTGAACCTAAAAGTTGAAAAATACGATTAACTTTATTTTAACTATTTTAGCTTGCCGACTGCCTGATGTGGTCCTTTAAATAAGCTTGCTCTTGAGTTTTGCTCTTAAAGCTAGCTGGTAAGAACATAATTGGAAATATCTGGAGCAAGCAAAATATAAGAACCTTCACTAAGAAATAGAGATCAAGAAAGAAGAGTTTTCTTAACAATTGAAGAAAATGTTTTAGAAAAATACTGTTCCAGAGAGAAAGAATCTAATGAATAAGTACAGAGAAGAAAGTAGTTCATGATGAAATACAGAGACAGAGACTCAGGAAATGGTTATCTTGAAAATAAATAGATGATTAAAAAACAAACTGCAAAGAACAAAACAGACAAAAAAAATAGAAGATTAAAAATGGATGGGTCATTATATAACAGTAAGGAACAAATCATTATATTTAAGCACTTAAATGCTGAGAGCTGAGTGTCAGCTACAGAGGAGCAAAATTATAAAGATGTTTAGACATACAGTACAAGTTTTTCAGATTGTGGGTTTCGCCCATTTGAACTCTATTTTTAAATCAAATAAATATTTTTTTGACTAAATTTTTAACTTGGTATATTTATAAAAACTTTGCTTTCATATAACTGGAAATTCCTAGTTTTCTAGGATCAAAGCGCTCCTTGTCAAATTTCCTTAGGTAAGTTTATAATTGCCTCATGAACTTAGAGATAATATTAGTCTCAGAGAAGAGATTAGTAAAACATACAATGAATGAGATTAGTCATGTGCAGAAGTCATTTACTATAAAGGACAGTGTATAATCGTGATTATTATGAGATAGTGTGTCTCCTATAATTAAGATGACTAACATGTTTCCTTGGGACTTGAATGTAACTTAAAACTGTAATTTAATCAATGTTATTGTACTCTTAAAAACTAATGTTTTATTACAGATGTTGATATGGTTTTTCTCTGTCTGCACCCAAATCTCATCTTTAATTGTAGCTCCCATAATCCCCACATGTCACGGGACGGACCAGATGGGAGGTGCTTGAATCATGGGGGTGGGTTTTTCTCATGATGGTGAATGAGTCTCAGGAGATCTGATGGTTTTGTGGAGGGCAGTTTGCCTGCACATGCTCTCTTGCCTGCCACAGTGTAAGATGTGCCTTTGCTCCTCCTTTGCCTTCTACAAAGATTGTGAAGCTTCCCCAGCCATGTGGAACTGTAAGTCCATTAAACCTCTTTTTCTTTATAAATTACCCTGTTTGGGGTATGTCTTCATTAGCAGCATGAGACAGACTAATACAGACAGGTGTGGTTTACCAAAAGACTACACAGAAGAGGATAAAAGAGTAAGAATTTAGTCTTGTTACTGAGCACAATGCAATTAAGAGAGACACTATGTTTGATGGACATAAATTTTCTGATCTCTAGACATGTCTTTGTAATTGTAGGTCAAGAATAAATCATCAGTCTCTCTTGTGATACAGATTTCATCACAAGAAAGCTCAAGGCTCACCACATTTGGATTTCTTGTTAATCAGTTCCTAAATACCTAATTTAGCTTACCAAGTACTTTAATTCCATATACATTTTCTTTGCACCACCAGAATAAGGTACCTTCTGCTGTAAATTTTAAAATTGGCATTCTGGCATATACATCAATCATTCTGAGAATAGTTAATATGAGCGTACTCTTAAAAGACTATTACCTCTTGAAATAAGAACAAAAAATATTTGTGTACCTTATATTTGACACCAGAAGTTAAACAACTATAACAAATAAAATAAAATGTGCATAACAGCACAAATTCAATATACGTTCATTTCTCACTAACTTAATAGTTTAAGTTGGCTTTCTTGTTGGCAAGTTACACTCCTCCAGTTGATGATTTATGAACATGGGTTTCTTCTATCTTGTGGTACACCATCCCATAGACCCTTATTTTCATCTGCACTTAGTTGAAGAAAGAGAAAATTGTGAAGTTATGCTTGCCACTCATAGGCGTTGGCAGAAAATTGCAGTTTTTGCTCTTATTCTATTGACTAAAAATCCATTATGTGGCTATATGCAATTGCAAAGGAGGTAGAGATTCTTTGCCTAATTGTGTGCCCAGAAGAACCATGAGTGGTTTTGGAGATGAACTAGAAGTTTATGCCATCTTATAAAGCTGAGATTTATAAATCTTATAAATCTTATAAACCTTATATCTTGATGATAGCACCAAAGAACTCCAGCCATGATATTAGATGTATATATTTAATCTGAACTGCATTGTAAATAAGGAGTTTCATTATTTAGTGGCAGTAACTTAAGGTAAGATCAAAGTGCTAGAATAATTTTAATTTGATATTGGACATTGCCATAATTTCATTCGTTAGTTCTGAATGAAACAAAAGTGAAAAAATATAGCTGGGCACAGTTAGGGGAGAAACTATATTTGACTTCAGGTGTTAAGATGGATTCTGACAGTGGGGCTTATAGAAATATAAGAAACAATAAAAATTCTTAGGCTATTTTGGACCAAGTATTCTATATTGATTCTTAACATTACAGATAACTTAATGATTTTGTCAGTCTTTTTTCTACCATAGGTTTCTAGTACTTAGAGAAAGAAGAAAAACTGATGAAAGATGGCCATAGATAACTGCCTGGATAGAAACTGTATGTTAGCTATAACCTGAATACTTGTAAATACCAACTTATCATCTTCATCATTCATACTATCAATATCCCATGTTTCACTTGTCTCTTTCAGCTGCTCTTTAAGTTTTGCATTATTTTCAGGTGATTCTGATGAGAAAGAAAATTTATTTCTAACATTTGCAAAATCACAAGAGAAGTCTTGCAAAACCACAATTAAAGCTTCTTTTGCAATTAAGAAGAAAATGAAGTAAAAAAAATATGGAATTCATGCTCAATTGTATTTTAGTTGTCAGATATTTAAAATGTTAATTTTGTCTTGTTAATTCCTTGCTATGCATTTTTAAACCTCTCTAAAAGCAACAGACAACTGTAATAGCGATCTACTGAAACACATGCTAATCCTTTTAAATGATCTAAGGTAGTTCATGAAAATTATAATGCATTAACCTGAGTATATATGACATTGAATACTGTGTCTGCAGATTGAATTATGATACAACTGTGATAATTTAATGATTTCATGCTCATGATCTCATTTTATGTTTCAGATACAGATTTCTTTTCTTCTATTACACAAATTTTGGGAAAATATACATTGATGAAGCCTTTGGAAAAAGAAAAATCTGCATTAATACTGGTATGGGCCATGGAGAAGATACTATAAACTTCTTGGATTAAATGAATAAAATACAAGATTAGCATGCAAGAGTCAGCAGTACTCAAAATGTCACATATGAATATATTAATAAAAGCTTATCAATGTTTCCATGTACCAGATTTGCTTGTTTGTGAAAGTATTTACAGAGATCTAGTGTTTCCATTGTTCAAAAATGTGTTGGACCTTCCTCTGCTTCAAAAAACAACCTCTGGGTGTTAGCCACATTATTTTAACTATTCTTGGTGGTGACGAATCATAATCTTTTGAGAATGAACTTGATTTTATTTCAAATATTATGAAAACCCAAAGATGACCAAATTTTTTAATAACTTGGCTAATATAATTTAGGCTAAAAATGAGGTTTCAAAATATAGTAACATGCTTAGCTTATTTGTGTGATTAATATGAGCTTTATTCAACAGATATTTACTGAGTGATATGTATAAAAATTGTGTTTTTGATGCTAAAGTTCTCAACTTTGCAATAAAATTGCTTGGGAAGCTTTAAAAATACTAAGTTCTACTCCCATAAATAATTATTGATTTGTCTGGGTGGGGCCCAGGTATTGATGTAAAAATTAAAAAGCCTTTCCAGGTGATTATAATGTGTAACCATGGTTTTAAATGACTAAGGTAAAATATTTAGACATCAGTAAGACAAATTAGCTGGATACAACTGATGAAAAATGCCCTTCTCTTTCCCTATGCTATAAGTTTCACTTATAGAGTCACAGTCAACAGAATAAAACTAAAGGGTAGAGAGTAAAGTACTATTGCTGAGTGTTAACTCTGTGCCAAGCAGTTTTTTAAAATCTCTATGTGTCCTACAGTATTTAATCCTCACAGCAACAGTATTTCATAAATGAGAAATAAAAAGTTCAGAGAGGTTATAAAATATTGCATGCAGTCACTCAGATAGTAAATAGCAGAGCCATGATTCATATCTAATGCTATCAGGCTTCAAAATTCTTGTTCCCTTTACTCTACAATGTTGCCTCAAATAAGAGTAATAAAGGCCATGCATACGTATTAAGTATGTACCTAATGGCATACATATTAAGAATGTACTTATGTATTATGTACATCCAGAACTTATTATAACTTGTATAACCACTTATTATAAGTGCTATACACATAATACATAAGTACATACTTAATATGCATGCTTATTATTATATTATTAAGTGCTGTAAAACTGATGTAAACCAAGACTTTAATTCAGAAGAAGGAGAGGTATTTCTAGCTGAGGATAAAAATAAATACTTTATAAGGGAGAACATTTAAGTTGGAGTATTAAGGAGTGACAGAATTTTTATAGGTGGACATAAAGAGACTGGGATTTTGAAATACAGGCAAAGAGATACAGAAATAAAATCATGTAGTATATTTGAGTAATTAAGTGTGGTCTATATTAATGGTACTCAACCATGGCAGTACAACTGTGATGTTTAGAAATGAGTGAGATTAGTTTTGGTTCTATTAGAAATGAAAGCACTCTATAATGCATATAACAATCTTTCAAAATCAGTAATAATAATGTAAATACCATTAGTGCCTACACTGAAATTCCTGTATATGGTATGCTTAGGAAAATTGCAGGAGATAAGGCATGGTAGAGAGTATTAGTGCCAACCAATACTTTTAGTCCTCTCATTTTGGACACATTGGAAGATTGGATTCCTTTGTGTTCTTGAATTTAGGTGAAGCCAATGAAAATGAAAGAAGGAAAAGGTGTTAATAGCAGGCAGAAGTATTTGCAAGCAGGTACACAATTCTACTTCCCTTTTCCTCCATGGAGGTAAGTATAGGATTCTATTACTGAGGTGGTGGTGCCACAAAATTGAATCATCCTGTATTACTGAGCTATCACATAGGGGACTGCTGCCTTGAAAAGATGACTAGGACTATAATGGACTTTGTAATATCTTCCTGTTACTTTAAAATACTGACATTTTAGTGTAGTTTCTATTATTGTCATAATCTAGCCCATAAAGACTAATACTTAAGGTTGGATATATGAATTAAAAATAGCTTGCAAAGACACTTCAATATTAGAGTATAAAGTTTAAACATGTCTCTGAAGGCCCTTCACATACCAGATTTCTACCACTGTTCAGAGAATAGATACTATAATAGGATTAAGTGTATAATCACCCAATTTAACTTCTTTGAAGAATAGCATTAATTGAGATATACAGTTTTGGTATGTTTAAAATTACTATCATTCCCTTTTAGTCACAAAGTATGCAAATGATCATAACACCTTCTAGACATGTCTGATGTCAGCATTAAAAGAAATTCCATAGGTTAAGAAAGGGAAAAACTGTTATTGAAATGTGACAGAATCTTACCAGTAAATACAACTGTCCAACATACAAAGTAGAGAACTATCTTTCATGCATGCTGGAAAGTACTTAACAATAAGAATTTTTCATCATCATTGTCTCCTTTATATAAAGAAGCATCTAGGTAACTTTCTTTATCAGATTTCTCATTGCCCAAGAAAACATAAGTTTCAAATAGTCTGGCTTGTTATAGAAATGGGAGACATGCCCAGGAAATGTTTAAATGCTCATATGCTCATCTCAAGCCTTCTCTGTGCTCTGAACACTGTAATGTGAAAATAAGCTGAAACCATTTAAGGCAACTTGGCAATATTTATTGAGAAACTATACAATGTTTATATTTCTCAATGGAGTAAATTCACTTTGAGGATTCTAGCTAAAGAAAATAATGTCAAATAACAACAATTTTTAAACATAAAATATTCAGTATGGCCCTGCTGCCCTGCAATCTTGGGGCACTGCTCCTTGCGTCCCAACTGTTTCCACTCCAACCATGACTAAAAAATCCGTAGCTATGTCTCAGGTCACAGCTCCAGAGGATGCCAGACATAAGTCTTAGCAGTTTTCATGTGATCTTAAGGCTGTATATGTACAGAGGACAAGAGTTGAGGCTTGAGAGTCTCTGCCTAGATTTCAGAGGATATATGGAAATGCCTGGATGTCCAGGCAGAGGTCTGCTGCAAGGGCAGAGCCCTCATGGAGAACCTCTACTAGGGCAGTGCAGAGGGGAAATGTGGGGTTGGAGACCCTGCACAGAGTCCTCACTGGGGCACTGCCTAACGGAGCTGTGAGAATAGGGCTGCCATTATCCAGACCCCAGAATAATAGATCCACCAACAGCTTGTACTGTGTACCTGGAAAAGCCAAAGGCACTCAATGCCAGCCATTGAGAGCAGGCATGGGAGCTGAGACTTGCAAAGTCACAGGGGTGGAACTGCCCGAGTCCTTAGGAGCCTACCCCTTGCATCAGTGTGCCCTGGGTTTGGGACATGGAGTCAAAGGAAATTATTTTGTGGCTTTGAGATTCAATGACTGCCCTGCTGGCTTTCTGATTTGCATGGGGCCTGTAGTCCCTGTGTTTTAACTGATTTTTCCTTTTTGGAGTTGGAGTATTTAGCCGATACCTGTATTCCCATTGTATTTTGGAAGTTATGAACTTGTTTTTTTTTAGTTTACAGGCTTATAGGCAGAAGGGATTTGCCTTGTCTCAGATGAGACTTTGGACTGTGGACTTTTGGGTTAATGCTGAAATGAGTTAAGACTTTGGAGTACTATTGAAAAGGAATGACTATATTTTCCAATGTAAAAAGGGCATGAGATTTTGGAGGGGCCAGTGGCAGAATAATATAGTTTGAATTTATGTCCCCACCAAATCTCATGTCGAATTGTAATCTTCAATGTTGGAGAAAGGGCCTACTGGGAGGTGATTGGATCATGGAGATGGACTTCCTCCTTGCTGTTCTCTCGATGGTGAGTGACTTCTCAAAAGTTCTGGTAGTTTAAAAGTGCATAGCACCTCCCCATTCACTCTCTTCCTCCTGCTCTGGCCATGTAAGATATTTTTGCTTCCCTTTCTGCCATGATTGAAGGTTTTCTGTGGCCTCTCCAGCCGTGGTTCCTGTACAGCCTGTGGAACCATAAACCAATTAAACCTCTTTTCTTTACAAATTACCCAGTTTCAGGTTTTTCTTTTTAGCAGTAAGGAAACAGACTAACACAGCAATATTTATAGTAGCAAAAAAATTGTCATCAATTTATCTTTCAAAAATAGAAAATTTCTGAATTATAATGCATGTATTTTTAAATTATGTAATTAATATAACGTTAATTATTATAATTAATTAAATGGGCATGTGTTTATTTTTCACAAAGTGGAAAAAATCTGATACAGTATATATAGTATGTACAATACTTTGCCATATATATTTATTTGAATAAAGATAGAATAGAACCACACCAACATTGTTAAATTGTCACCTCGGGCTGATAGAATTAGGAAGTATATTTTCCATTTTTAGTCCTTTATATATTTTGCAAAATTTTTGTACAATATGTGATCTGTTATAAAATCAGAATATAAATAACATAAGCATAGGCATGAGCTTCAGGTCAATTAAGCCCAACATGACAGAAAGAGACAGAGAAAAGAGTATTGTATAGTACCTCTTACTCCATTTTTAAAATATATAATCCTGCTTTCTTCCTACTATTTGTCTAGCTTTTCATTCATATTTACAATATGTAGACATTGCTTCCCACCCTGGCCATGTGATTTCATAAATAAATGACCCAACAGTAGGAAGGATAGATTAATTATATCACACATATCAACATTCTGTTTATATACCTAAGGTATAAAAATTTTTATATTTACACGGGCATATATAGACATATAAAAGTATAAATGTAAGCATACACATAGGTATGTGCACATATATATACACATCCATGCACACATAGACATATATTGCATATGAAGAAGAGAGACAGAGAAAGAAAGGGAGACAAATGGGTGATATATTTTCCCATGGACCTGTGTTGATCTGAAACTAAGTCTAATAATTTTATTTAAAAAGTAAAAGATATATGAGAAACATAAGAATGATGAATGATTTTTTTTTACCTTTTATAGAGTTATACTTAGAAATTTATATAGAATGGTTGCCTTTCCTAATTTTTAGTGTTAATTTTATTTGATATTAATATTATGGCAATATATAGTTCTTTGTTGTATTTTTTTAAATTGACATATAATAGTTGTACATATTTTTGGAGTACATATGATATTCTGATTCCTGTATACAATGTGTAATAATCAAATCAGGGTAACTGGGATATCCATCACTTCAAATATTTATCATTGCTTTGTTTTGGAAATGTTTCATATTTTCTCTTCTAGCTACTTTGTGATATACAATAATTACTGTTAACAATTTGTTTTTTTAATTATTTTTAATTTTTAAAAATTTATTTATTTTTTGAGATAGAGTCTCACTCTGTCTCTGGGCTGGAGTGCAGTGGCACGATCTCGACTCACTGCAACCTCCGCCAACTGGGTTCAAGCGATTCTCCTTCCTCAGCTTCCCCAGTAGCTGGGATTACAGGGCATGGTGCCACGCCCAGATAATTTTTGTATTTTTTGTAGGGACGGGGTTTCATCATGTTGGCCAGGATGGTCTCCATCTCTTGACCTCGTGATCTGCCCATCTCGGCCTCCCAAAGAGCTGTGATTACAGGCATGAGCCACCGTGCCCAGCCACTGTTAACTATTTAATATAATTCCCCTACTGTTAATACTGAAATTTATTCCTTCTATCTCACTGTATTTTTATAGCTCTTAATGAGCTTTATCCACCTTCCCAACTTCCCTTCTCAGACTCTGGTAACCACCATTCTACTCTCTACCTTCCTGAAATACACATTTTTTGCTCTCACTTATGAATGAGAACATGCAGGATTTGTCTTTCTGTGCTTTACTTATTTCACTTCATGACCTCAAGTTCCATCCATGTTGCTGCAAATGACAGAATTTTACTAGCTTTTATGACTTAATAATATTCAATTGTGTATATATACCACATTTTCTTTATTCATTAATCTGTTGATGACACATGGGCTCATTTTATATGTTGGTAATTGTAAATAGTGCTATAAAAAACATAGGAGTGAAGATATCTCTGTAATTATAATTTCCTTTCTTTGGGATATATAACTAGTGGTGAAATTGCAGGGTAACATTGTAGTTCTATTTTTTACATTTTTCAGAGACCTCCATACACTTTTTTATAATGGCTACATTACTTTATATTTTCACCAACAGTGTACAAGTGTTCCCTATTCGTTCTGTCCTTGCCAGGATTTGTTAGTTTTTCATTACAGACATTGTAGCTAGGGTGAGATGATACTTCATTGGGGTTTTGATCTGAATTTTCCTAATGACTAGTAATGTTGAACGTTTTATCATATACCTGTTGGCTATAAGTATGTCTTTGTTTAAGAAATCATATTATGTTTTCTCAATGTCTCTTTTAGTAAACTAAAAACTTAATAACCATATGTAGGACATCAACAAAATAGGTAATATCTACTGGGGCCATCCATCACTAACATTGTATGAGCCCGTGTTTTGAAGCTACTGTCTTTCGGAGCCCTCTCCACTCAGACCTTGCATGTAGCTGCTTATATAAGACTGGCCCCAACTAGAGGCCTTGGAAGGTAAAATCTTCCCTCAAATGGGGCTTACAACAATAAAAAAATCCCCAAAAGGAAGTTGAGTTTCCTACATTTCCCTATCCCATCCTTCCAGAAGAGAAAATCATCCATCTCATTGTGGTTTGGAGCATGGGAAAAATGATGAAAAAGAATAAGGAGGAGAAGGCCAAGTTCTGCGAATAAACTATTAGTGCAGCAATGTAATTGACAGCAATTTCCTGGTAACTTCTGAATTATAGGGATAAAAACTGAATTAATCATTTCTCATCCCTTACATACATAGGTAAAAGCTGCTACTGAAGCTATGGTTTCTGCTGCTGTTATCCCCCACAGCCTGCTAAAGGCCTTTTTAAATCTTTTACTTGGGCTTTCCTAGTATCTTCCTGGTTCTATGCTCAGAATGAGCCCTCCAAGTCAGTCTCAGATGAACCATCTAGAAAAACTAATTCTGAACTCATGCCTCTGACTTGACATCTTAGCTCTCTATGCCTGCTGGCCAGAGATCTAGGGGCATTCTTAGATGGCAGATGCAGTTGTAACATCTGGAACAAAATCAAGGATTCAAGTTACTTGGCTTCTTTCCTTGTGGAACACAGCCACTGCCCATTTCATGTCTTGATTTTTTGTATTCATTCTGGTAGACAACAACACTAAAAAAAAAAAAAAGAAAATAATGTTTTTGTGTCTTCTCATCATGTGATAGACGGAGAAAACATTATGATCAGTTATTTTTGCAAAAGGCAACTGGCCATGCTCTATTTGAGATAAATTGACACAAAGAAAGTACACATGAATGACACAGTCTATATATGGCAATTCTAACACACCCAATAGTATCTGCGGTTGCTTGTTCCAGCACAACAAGGCCGAGAGAATACTATTGTGGGTCTGAAATGTGAGAAAGATTCGCCAGGCCACAGCTCCTTAAATACTCCTTTCCTGCAAGTTAAATTGAGGCTTTGTAGGAAAAGGGTGCCTCTTTGTCTGATTAATGAAGGTTTAAGTTCTCCTCCTGTCATCATACAAATTCCTTCTGAGGTATGCACTCCCGATTAAAAAATAATATATAATTTAAATATTTATATATTTAATAATATAATATATTAAATATTATATATATTTAAATGTTTAAATATATTTATATATTAAATATTAAATTTAAATATATTATTTAAAAATATATATTATTTTTTAAATGGGAGTGAGTAACCTATACTTGATTATATATATTATATATATTATATTTATTATGTATAATATATAATAAAATCAAGAATTGGCTGAGGATATTCGAAACGTTGCATCATAAACATTCATGAACAGAACACTTGACTTTGATAATGATTAAGCCCTGTTTCTGGCTTAATGCCACTCAGACAATGAATGTTTGGGCAGGAAGTGGAGCAAAAGACTTCCATGGCTGAGATCAGAGTCTTCAGAAGCTGTGCTTTCTGTTGCTCACATTAGAGGATCAAGGACATTTCACATCTGTTATTACCTTTAAATGTATAAACTTACCAGAAGGTAAACTACCGTGGGATTTTGACTGGACATTAAAATAGATCATTGAAACATAAATTTCATTTGCTTTAAGACATATCGATGCACTTTTGTAAAAGTAATTACACCCCCATAATTATCACTACAAACAGAAAAAAAATTGAATCCAGAGTACTTACATAGTCAACTGACACACTGTCCCCTCTGAAATCAACTGTCATTTATTAAAAATAAATTATTTTAAAGCATTGTGGTTTTTTCATTTTGTTTTGTTTTATTTGTTTTGTTTTGCTTCAACCAGGAAGGAGAAATTCCAGAAGACGGCCAGTTTGTTTGTTATTTGGTTTTACAAAGGTGCCTAATGTCTCAATTCATTTTGTGAAAACATGTTTACCCATCTCTTCATTTCTTAACTAATTTCCTTTTTTAATTCTTATTTTAAGTTCAGGGGAACATGTGCAGGTTTGTTATGCAGGTAAATTGTGTATCACAGGAGTTGGGTGTACAGATTGTTTTGTTATACAGGCAATAAGCATAGTACTAGATAGGAAGATTTTTATCCTCACCCTCCTTCCAACCTCCAGCTTCAAGTAGGCCCTGGAATCCGTTGTTTCCTAATTTGTGTCCATGTATATTCAATGTTAGTCTCCCATTACAAGTGGGAACATGTAGTATTTGTGTTTTTGTTGTTGTTGTTGTTCCTGCATTAGTTTTCTTAGGATAATGGCCTCAAGTTCCATCCATGTTGGTGCAAATGACATGATATCCTTCCTTTTTAAAACTGCATAGCATTCGATGGCATATATATACCACATTTTCTTTATCCATTATATTGTTTACAGGCATTTGATTGATTCCATGTCTTTGCTACTGTGAATATTGCTACAATGAACATACGCATGAATGTGTCTTTATGGTGGAATGATTTATATTCCTTTGGGTATATACCTAGTAATGAGATTACTCTGTTTAATGGTAATTCCATTTTCAGTTCTTTGAAAAATCACCATACTGATCTCCACAATGGCTGAATTAATTTACATTTTTACCAGTAGGGTACAAGTGTTCCCTTTTTTTCATGATCTCATCAGCATCTGTTATTTTTTTACTTTTTATTAATAGCCATACTGACTGGAGTGAGATGGTATCACATTGTGATTTTGATTTCCATTTCTCTAATGATTACTGATGTTGGACTTTTTTATAGGCTGTTGGCTGCCTGTATGTCTTCTTTTGAAAAGTGTCCACTTATGTCCTGTGTCTACTTTGTAATGGGGTTGTTTGGTTTTTTTGCATGTAAATTTGTTTACATTCTTTATAGATTCTGAATATTAGCCCTTTGTCAGATGCATGGTTTGCGAACATTTTCTCCTATTCTCTATGTTGTCTATTTACTCAGTTGATAGTGTCTTTTGTTGTGCAGAAGCTCTTTAGTTTAATTAGGTCACATTTGTCCATTTTTGTTTATTATACAATTACTTTTGTTGTTTGTTATAAAACCTTTGCCAAGGCCTGTCTGTTATAAAACCTTCGCCATACCTCCAGAATGGTATTTCTGAGGTTATCTTCCATGGTATTTATAGTTTTAGCTTTTACATTTAGTTTTAGCTTTTACATTTTACATTTACAATTCATCTTGAGTTGATCATTGTATATTGTACAAGGAAGGGGTCCAGTTTCAGTCTTCAGAATAGGGCTATCCAATTATTCCAGCAACATTTATCAAATAGAGAACCCTTTCTCCATTGCTTGTATTGGTCAACTTTTTTGAAGATCAGTTGGTGTAGGTGTGTGACATTATTTCTGGGCTCTCTATCCTCTTTGATTGGTCCATGTGTCTGTTTTTGTACCAGGACCATTTTGTTTTGGTTACTGTAGCCTTAGAGTATAGTTTGAAGTCAGTTAGCATCATGCCTCCAGGTTTGCCCTTATTGCTTAGAATTACCTTAGTTTCACAAGTTTTTTTATTCCATATGAATTTTAAAAGATATACTTTTTTCTAATTCTGTGAAGAATGTCACTAGTCGTTTGATAGGAATACCATGGAATCTACAGATTTCTTTTGACAGTATGTACCTTTTAATAATATTTATTTTTCCTACACATGAGCATAGAATGCTTTTTCATTTGTTTGGTCGTCTCTAATTTCTTTGAGCAGTGTTTTGGACCTTTTGGTGTATGGAAATGTTGCTGAAATTTGTACATTGGTGCTGAATCCTGAATCGTCGTTAAAGTTGTTTGTCAGATTTACAAGCTCTTGGGCAGAGAGTATGGGCTTTTCTATGCATAGAATCATAACATCGAAAATCAGATAGCTTGACTTCTCTTCCTATTTGGATATATTTTGTTTTTCTCTCTTGCCTGATTTCTCTGGATAGGACTTCCAGTACTGTGTTGAATAGCAGTGGTGAGAGTGGGCATCCTTGTCTTTTTCTGGGTTTTTTTGTTGTTGTTGTTTTGTTTTGTTTTGTTTTGTTTTTTTAAGAGAAATACATTCAGGTTATCATTCAATATGATGTTTATCATATCATTCAATATGATGTTTGCTCTGGATTTGTAATAGATGGCTCTTATTAATTTGAAGTATGTTCCTTCAATGCCTAGTTAAGGGTTTTCAGCATAAATGGATGTTGAATTTTATGGAAAGGCTTTTTCATGTCTATTGAGAGAATAATGTGGTTCTTGTTTTTAGTTGTGTTTATGTGGTAAATCACATTTATTGATTTGTGTATGTTGAACCACCATTGCATCCCAGGGATACACTCTACTCCACAATGGTGGCTTAGCTGTCTGATGTACTGCTGTACCGTTTGCTAGCATTTTACTGAGGACTTTTGCATCTGTGTTCATCAAGGATATTGACCTGATATTTTCTTTTCTTGTTGTATATCTGCCAGGTTTTGGTATCAGGATGATGCATGTCTCATAGAATAAGTTAAGGAGGAGTCCATTCTCTTCCATTTTTGAAAATAGTTTCAGTAGAAATGGTTCCAGCTCTTCATACATCTGGTAGAATTTGGCTGTGAATCTATCTGGTCCTGAGCTTTTTCTGGATCTTAAGCTTTTTATGACTGATTTAATTTTGGAACATGTTATTGGTCTGTTCAGGGATTCAATAACTTCTTGGTTCAATCCTGAAAAGTTTTATGTTGCCAGGAATTTAATCATTTCTTCTAGGTTTCCTACTTTGTGTGCATAGAGATGCTCATAATAGTCTCTGAGGGTTTTGTTGTTGTTGTTGCTTTGCAATTCTGGGTACTTATGATAATGCCCACTTTGTCACTTCTGATTGTGTTTATTTGGACCTTTTGTTTTCTTTATTCGTCAAGCTAGTGGTCTATCAATTTTATGTATTTTTTCCTAAGAATCAACTCCTGGCTTCATTGATCTTTTTCATGTTTTTGCTTCCTAATTATATTCAGTTCAGCTCGAATTTTTGTTATTTCTTGTCTTCTGATAGCTTGGGGATTGGCTTACTCTTGTATTTTAGTTCCTTTAGGTATGATGTTAAATTGTTAATTTGTGACCTTTCTAATTGTTTAATGTGGGTGTTCAGCATTATAAACTTCCTTCTTAACATAGCTTTAGCTGTGTCTCAGAGATTCTGGTATATTTTATCTTTGTTCTCATTAGCTTCAAATAATTTCTTAATTTCTGCCTTAATTTTATTGTTAATCCAAAATTTATTCAGGAGCCAGCTATTTAACTTTCATGTAATTGTATAGTTTTCAGTGATTTTCTTAATATTGATATATTTTTTTATGTGCTATGGCCCAAGAGCATGTTTGGTATAATTTTTTTTTTTTAATTCACTGAAGATTGTTTGATGGCTGACCATGTGGCTGATTTTGGAGTATGTCCCACAATAATGACAAGATACTTCAACACCCCACTGACAGTATTAAACAGATCATAAAGACAGAAAACTAACAAAGATATTCAGGACCTGAACTAAAAACTTCATCAAATTGGCCTAATAGACATCTACAAAATCTCCACCTAAAAACAACACATATACATTGTTAGTCTTCCGCCTTTATGATCTGTCTAATACTGTCAGTGGGGTGTTGAAGTATCTTGTCATTATTGTGGGGTTATCTAAGAGTCTTTATAAGTCTCTACAAATGAATTTTATGACTCTGGGTGCTCCTGTGTTGGGTGAGTATATATGTAGGATAGTTAGGCCTTCTTGTTGAACTGAACCTTTTTCTATTATTTGTTACCACCAGAACTGCCACCATACCACCAGAAATGCCTTTTACTTATCTTTCATGATGATCATTAGTTTTAGTCTGTTTTCTCTGAAATTTAAATAGTAACCCCTGCTTTTTCTGTTTTCCATTCTCTTGGTAGATTATTCTTTATCCTTTTACTTTGAGCTCCTGGGTGTCATTGCATGTGAGATAATCTCTTGAAGATAGCAAACAGTTGAGTCTTACATCTTTATCCAGCTTACCACTCTATGCCTTCTAATTGGGGTGTTTAGACCCTTTTATATTCAAGGTTAATATTGATGTGTAAATTTGATCTTGTTAGAGTGTTGTTACCTGGCTATTATGCAGACTTCATTGTATAATTACTTTAGTGTGTCAGTGACCTATGCACTTAACTGTGTTTTGGCTGTGGCTGGTAACAGTCTTTCCTTTTCATATGTAGTGCTCCCTTAATGACCTTCTGTAAGGAAGGTCTGGTAGTAACCAATTTTTCTTTGCTTATCTGAAAAGGATCTTATTTCTCCTTTGCTTATGAAGCTAAGTAGTTTGGTGGGATAGACATTATTTGTGGGAATCTCTTTTCTAGAAGAATGCTACATATACTCCCCAGTCTTTTATAGCTTGTTAGATTTCTTCTGAAAGGTCCACTGATAGCCTAATGGAGTTATCTTTGTAGATTACCTGCCTCTTCTCTTTATCTTTCTGTATAAGTACATTTTTACACTGCTATAAAGATACTACTTGAGACTGGGCAATTTATAAACAAAACAGGCTTAATTGACTCAGCTCCACATGGCTTGGGAGGCCTCAGGAAACATACGATCATGGTAAAAGGCAAAGGGGAAGCATGCATCTTTAGTACAGCGTGGCGAGAGAGAGAAGGAGTGAGCTGGGGAAATCCCAGACACATATCAAACAATCACATCTCATAAGAACTCCCTCACTGTCATGAGAACATCATGGGGGAAACTACCCTCAAGATCCAATCACTTCGTGCCAGTTCCCTCCCTTGACACATGGGGATTAAAATGTGAGAAGAGATTTGGTTGGGGCTCAGAGCCAAACTGTGTAATTCCACCATGGCCCCTCCCAAATTTCATGTCCTTTACACATTTCAAAACTAATCACCCCAGCCCCTCCCAAATTTCATGTCCTTTACACATTTCAAAACCAATCATGCCATCCCAAATGTCCCCTAAATCTTAACTCATTTCAGCATAAACTCAGAGGTCCTAGTCCAAAGTCTCATCTGAGACAAGGCAAGTCCCTTCTGCCTATGAGCCTGTATAATGAAAAGCAAGTTAGATACTTCCAATATATAATGGGAATACAGGCATCAGGTGGATGTTCCCATTCCAAATATGAGAAATTGGCCAAAACAAAGGGCCCACGGTCCCCATGTAAGTCCGAAACCTGGCAAAGCTGTACTTAAATGTTTTTATTATTATTATTATTATTATTATACTTTAAGTTCTAGGGTACATATGCATAACGTGCAGGTTTGTTACATATGTATACTTGTGCCATGTTGGTGTGCTGCACCCATCAACTCGTCAGCACCCATCTACTCGTCATTTACATCAGGTATAACTCCCAATGCAATCCCTCCCCCCTCCCCCCTCCCCATGATAGGCCCCGGTGTGTGATGTTCCCCTTCCCGAGTCCAAGTGATCTCATTGTTCAGTTCCCACCTATGAGTGAGAACATGTGGTGTTTGGTTTTCTGTTCTTGTGATAATTTGCTAAGAATGATGGTTTCCAGCTGCATCCATGTCCCTACAAAGGACACAAACTCATCCTTTTTTATGGCTGCATAGTATTCCATTGTGTATATGTGCCACATTTTCTTAATCCAGTCTATCACTGATGGACATTTGGGTTGGTTCCAAGTCTTTGCTATTGTGAATAGTGCCACAATAAACATACGTGTGCATGTGTCTTTATAGCAGCATGATTTATAATCCTTTGGGTATATACCCAGTAATGGGATGGCTGGGTCATATGGTACTTCTAGTTCTAGATCCTTGAGGAATCGCCATACTGTTTTCCATAATGGTTGAACTAGTTTACAATCCCACCAACAATGTAAAAGTGTTCCTATTTCTCCACATCCTCTCCAGCACCTGTTGTTTCCTGACTTTTTAATGATCGCCATTCTAACTGGTGTGAGATGGTATCTCATTGTAGTTTTGATTTGCATTTCTCTGATGGCCAGTGATGATGAGCATTTTTTCATGTGTCTGTTGGCTGTATGAATGTCTTCTTTTGAGAACTGTCTGTTCATATCCTTTGCCCACTTTTGATGGGGTTGTTTGTTTTTTTCTTGTAAATTTGTTTGAGTTCTTTGTAGGTTCTGGATATTAGCCGTTTGTCAGATGAGTAGATTGCAAAAATGTTCTCCCATTCTGTAGGTTGCCTGTTCACTCTGATGGTAGTTTCTTTTGCTGTGCAGAAGCTCTTTAGTTTAATGAGATCTCATTTGTCAATTTTGGCTTTTGCTGCCGTTGCTTTTGGTGTTTTAGACATGAAATCTTTGCCCATGCCTATGTCCTGAATGGTACTACCTAGGTTTTCCTCTAGGGTTTTTATGGTTTTAGGTCTAACATTTAAGTCTCTAATCCATCTTGAATTAATTTTCGTATAAGGAGTAAGAAAGGATCCAGTTTCAGCTTTCTACTTATGGCTAGCCGATTTTCCCAGCACCATTTATTAAATAGGGAATCCTTTCCCCATTTCTTGTTTCTCTCAGGTTTGTCAAAGATCAGATGGCTGTAGATGTGTGGTATTATTTCTGAGGACTCTGTTCTGTTCCATTGGTCTATATCTCTGTTTTGCTGCCAGAACCATGCTGTTTTGGTTACTGTAGCCTTGTAGTATAGTTTGAAGTCAGGTAGCGTGATGCCTCCAGCTTTGTTCTCTTGACTTAGGATTGTCTTGGAGATGCGGGCTCTTTTTTGGTTCCATATGAACTTTAAAGCAGTTTTTTTCCAATTCTGTGAAGAAACTCATTGGTAGCTTGATGGGGATGGCATTGAATCACTTCAAAGAGAAGAAAATATCTAGGAATCCAACTTACAAGGGATGTAAAGGACCTCTTCAAGGAGAACTACAAACCACTGCTCAGTGAAATAAAAGAGGACACAAACAAATGGAAGAACATACCATGCTCATGGATAGGAAGAATCAATATTGTGAAAATGGCCATACTGCCCAAGGTAATTTATAGATTCAATGCCATCCCCATCAAGCTACCAATGAGTTTCTTCACAGAATTGGAAAAAACTGCTTTAAAGTTCATATGGAACCAAAAAAGAGCCCGCATCTCCAAGACAATCCTAAGTCAAAAGAACAAAGCTGGAGGCATCACGCTACCTGACTTCAAACTATACTACAAGGCTACAGTAACCAAAACAGCATGGTACTGGCACCAAAACAGAGATATAGACCAATGGAACAGAACAGAGTCCTCAAAAATAATACCACACATCTACAGCCATCTGATCTTTGACAAACCTGAGAGAAACAAGAAATGGGGAAAGGATTCCCTATTTAATAAATGGTGCTGGGAAAATTGGCTAGCCATAAGTAGAAAGCTGAAACTGGATCCTTTCCTTACTCCTTATACGAAAATTAATTCAAGATGGATTAGAGACTTAATGTTAGACCTAATACCATAAAAATCCTAGAGGAAAACCTAGTTAGTACCATTCAGGACATAGGCATGGGCAAAGACTTCATGTCTAAAACACCAAAAGCAACGGCAGCAAAAGCCAAAATTGACAAATGGGATCTCATTAAACTAAAGAGCTTCTGCACAGCAAAAGAAACTACCATCAGAGTGAACAGGCAACCTCCAGAATAGGAGAAAATTTTTGCAATCTACTCATCTGACAAACGGCTAATATCCAGAACCTACAAAGAACTCAAACAAATTTACAAGAAAAAAACAAACAACCCCATCAAAAAGTGGGCAAAGGATATGAACAGACAGTTCTCCAAAGAAGACATGCATACAGCCAGCAGACACATGAAAAAATGCTCATCATCACTGGCCATCAGAGAAATGCAAATCAAAACTACAATGAGATACCATCTCACACCAGTTAGAATGGCGATCATTAAAAAGTCAGGAAACAACAGGTGCTGGAGAGGATGTGGAGAAATAGGAACACTTTTACATTGTTGGTGGGATTGTAAACTAGTTCAACCATTATGGAAAACAGTATGGCAATTCCTCAAGGATCTAGAACTAGAAGTACCATATGACCCAGCCATCCCATTACTGGGTATATACCCAAAGGATTATAAATCATGCTGCTATAAAGACACATGCACACGTATGTTTATTGTGGCACTATTCACAATAGCAAAGACTTGGAACCAACCCAAATGTCCATCAGTGATAGACTGGATTAAGAAAATGTGGCACATATACACAATGGAATACTATGCAGCCATAAAAAAGGATGAGTTTGTGTCCTTTGTAGGGACATGGATGCAGCTGGAAACCATCATTCTTAGCAAACTATCACAAGAACAGAAAACCAAACACGGCATGTTCTCACTCATAGGTGGGAACTGAACAATGAGATCACTTGGACTCGGGAAGGGGAACATCACACACTGGGGCCTATCATGGGGAGGGGGGAGGGGGGAGGGATTGCATTGGGAGTTATACCTGATGGAAGTGATGAGTTGATGGGTGCAGCATAGCAACATGACACAAGTATACATATGTAACAAACCTGCACGTTATGCACATGTACCCTAGAACTTAAAGTATAATAATAAAAAAAAAGAAAAAGCTTTATTCTTTAGACACAAGCCTGGTTTAACATATGCAAATTAATAAATATGATTCACTAAATAAATAGAATTAAAAGCAAAACCATATGATTATCTCCAAAAATGCAGAAATAAAGCATTCAATAAAATTTAATATTTTTTATGATAAAAACTCTCAGTGGATTAACCATTAAAGGAACATACCTCAAAAGAATAAAATCCATCTATGACAAACCCACAGCCAACATCAAGTAATAGTATATAGTAATTTGGTGAAAGGTTGAAACCATTCCTCTTGAGAACTGGGAAAAGACAAGGATACCAACTATCCACACTCCTATTCACCATTATACTGGAGGTTCCTGTATGAGCAATGGGGCAAGATAAAGATATAAAAGGCATTCTTATAGGAAAAGAAGAAGACAAATATCTTTCTGCTGATGATATGATTCTATACCTAGAAAATCCTAAAGACTCCACCAGAAGGCTCCTACATATGATAAACAAGTTTGGCAAAGGTTCAGGACACAAAATCAATGTACAAAAATCTGTAGCATTTCTGTACACCACAACATATAAGCCAAAAGCCAAATCAAGACACAATTCCATTCACAATAACCACACACACACACACGTGCACACACACACACACACACAAATACCTAGGAGTACAGCTAATCAGGGAGGTGAAAAATCTCTACAATGAGAATTACAGAACACTGCTGAAATAAAATGAAGATGAGACAAAAAGTCTATGCTAACTAATAGGAAAAATCTATATTATTAAAATGGCCCTTCTGCCAAACAGAATTGACAGTTTCAGTGCTATTTCTATCAAACTACCAAATACATTTTTCAAAGAATTAGAAAAAAACTATTCTAAAATTCAAACTGAAGCAAAAAAATAAATAAATAAATAAAAAAGTGCCTGAATATCCAAATCAATCCTATTCAAAATGATCTTCCTACCTGAATTCAAACTATACTACAAGGCTACAGTAAACAAAATAGCATGGTACCAGTAGAAAAACACACATAAACCAATGAAACAGAATGAAGAGCCCAGAAAGTAACCCACTCATCTACAATCATCTGTCTTTGACAAAGTTGACAATATCAAGCAATAGGGAAAGGATTAAAAATTCTGTAAATGGTGCTGGCATAACTGACTAGTCATATGAGGAAGATTAAAACTAGACTCCTTCCTTTCCCCATATAAAAAAAATCAACAGAATATAGATTAAAAACTTTACAATACAAAACGTAAAACTATAAAATCCCTTGATGATAACCTAGGAAATACCATTCTGGACATAAGACCTATTAAACATGTCATGACTGTGTCTCTGAAAGCAAATAACAACAAAACCAAAAATTAACAAGTGAGACCTATTTAAATGAAAGAGATTCTGCACAGCAAAATAAACTGTCAACAGTGTAAATGGAAAACCTATAGAATGAAAGAAAATATTTGCAAATGATGCATCCAACAGAGGTCTATTATTCAGAATCTGTAAAGAACTTAAACAAATTAACAAACAAAAATAAACAACCACATTAAAAATTGGGCAAAGGTTATAAACAGACACTTCTCAAGAGAAAACATAAATATGGCCAAAAAGCATATGAAAAAATAATCACCATTAATCATTCAAGAAATGCAAATCAAAGCTAGGCGCGGTGGCTCATGCCTGTAATCCCAACACTTTGGGAGGCCGAGGCGGGCGGATCACCTGAGGTCGGGAGTTCGAGACCAGCCTGACCAACGTGGAGAAACCCCATCTCTACTAAAATTACAAAATTAGCCAGGCATGGTGGTGCATGCCTGTAATCCCAGCTACTCCGAAGGCTGAGGCAGGAGAATCGCTTGAACCTGGGAGGAGAAGGTTGCAGTGAGCCAAGATTGTGCCATTGCACTCCAGCCTGGGCAACAAGAAGCGAAACTCTGCCTCAAAAAAAAAAAAAAAAAAAAAAAAGATAAAGGAAAAAAGAAAGAAAGAAATGCAAACCAAAACTACAGTGAGATACCATCTCACACCAATCAGAATGGTTATGACGAAAGACAAAAAAAAAAAAAAAAAAAAGATTCTGCAAGGTTGTATAGAAAAGGGAATGCTTATACACTGTTGGTGTCAGTGCTATTTCATCCATTGTTGAAAGCAGTTTGGAGATTTCTCAAAGAAGTCATAAGAAAACTACTATTCACTGCAGCAATCGCATTACTGAGTATATTACGCCTAAGAATATAAATTATTCTCTCAGTGATATGGTTCATTCTGTATTCCAACCCAAATGTTATGTTAAACTGTAATTCCCAGTGTTAGACATGGGGCCTGGTGGGAGGTGATTGGATCATGAAGGTGGTGATCATGAAGGTTTAACACCAACCTCCTAGTGCTGTCCCCTGATAGAGTTCTTACAAGATCTGATTCTTTGAAGATGTGTAGCACCTCCCCTTTGACTTTCTCTGTCTCTCCTGCCAGCCATGTAAAGACATGCTTGCTTCCCCTTCATCTTCTTCTATGATTATAAGTTTCCTGAGGCCTCCCCAGCCATGCCTCCTATACTGTGGAGTCAAGAGGAACTGTGAGTCAAATAAACCTCTTTTCTTCAAAAATTACCCAGTTTCGGGTAGTTTTTTATAGCAGTGTGACAACACAGTAATACACCCAGAAAGACACATGCACATATATGTTTATTACAACACTATTCACAATAGTAAAGACATGGAACCCACCTAAATGTCCATTAATGTGGATAGAGTAAAGAAAATATGGTACATATACACCATGGAATACTATGAAAACTGAAAACAAAAAGAAAGTATGTCCTTTGCAGCAACATGAATGGAGATGGAGACCATTATTGTAAGTCAACTAACATAGGAAGAGAAAGACAAATACTGCATGTTCTCACTTACAAGTAGGAGGTAAATACTGAGCATACATAGATTTAAAAAAAGGAAGCAATAGAAAATGGGACCTACTTGATGGTGGAGGGTAGGGGGAAAGTGAAGATTGACAAACTACTTATCAGTTACTATGGTTATTAACTGGGTGACAAAATAATCTGGACACTAAATATTCAAGACGTGCCGCTTACCCATGCAACAAAACTGCACCTATACCACCTGAACTTAAAATTAAAAAAAGAAAAGAAAAAAGACAAAAACAAACAAACAACAAAACAAAATAGATGCCATGGTTCTGACTTCTAGACTTAGCTTCTTTATCTAAACAATTGTGAAGATAAAGATGTTCTCCTTTTTACTTGAATGACAAACACTGAAATCAGGTTACATAATAAAAAAGAAATATTATTACTTTGCATTGGTAGCTTTAAATTTGCAGAACTACTGTAAATTTTTGTCACTTTTCATCTGCCACAACAAACCTTGGATTTAATGTCAACATTATCATATTTATTTTATAAAGGGTATACATTATGAAGTAATATTATTTCAAATAAAAATTATTGCTATAAGTCATTTCCTTTGAAGGAAACATACATGATAAAGACAAACACTTTTAAAGAAGAAAATTATATCTGACTAGATTCTGGTAAAATCAACTATTTTAAATATAAGTATGGTAATATGTTTTGCAAAGAAAATGGAAGTTACCCAAATACTGTGTCTCTAGTCAGCATTTTGTAATTAGATTGTGATTCTTTATATTCCCTTTAAGTTTAGAAAATTCTCTGTTACTTTAATTTTCTCCCTGCAATCCCTTTTAACTAATCCTGGAAAAAGTCGGTTCTCCCTCGAGAAAGCACTAATTTTAGTTTTTGTAGCATTATTTTTGAATAATATTACTAATGCAAACCAATGAAGAGGTTATTAGGTAGGGTTCGTCAAATGATGTTTGTAGTGGTTGAGATATAATTCTGTGTGTAGTGCATCAGAGACCCTCATCTCCTCCTGAGTTGGAATTGTTTGACTCTTCATATCTGAAAACCAATAATATCTAGATTTGAAAATAATTTCTATAAAAAATGCTTTGGGTCAATTTGGGGTCTTAAATGGGCACTTTTTTTTTTTTTTTTTTTTTTTGTCGAGGTGTCTCATAAAGACTGTCAAGGTAAGAAAAGACTCATTTTCCATTTGTAAAAAATTCTTGACTTCATCTGTATTTCAATATTACAATGGTTGAATTTGTCAGTGGGTAAGTTTTAGTTTTAGATATAAGTAAATAGGGAGAAGCATTTATGAGCATGCCATTTTAATTCTCCTTCATATGATAGTTTTAAGTATAGTTGACTTAAGATGTTCCCTACCAAATAAATTAAATGAAAATATTTTAGAGAAAACTGGAACAAGTGTAATCAGGTGGGTAGTGGGTTTGCTAATGTGGCCAAAATTCAGCAGAAAATCACCAAAAGCAAAATGAGTCTGCAGTAAAACAAAAGGATCAATAAATTAAAGGCTTAAAAATGTGTTTTGAAAAGAGAAGCAGGACCCTAGAAAAGTAAACTCATATATCAGAAAAAGTCCCAAATGTTCTGAGGTCTCAAGAAGACAGAAAGTTAACCATCTGAACTAGTAATGTGTCATGATATGAACAATTTTTTATCTATCAACTGATCGATCAATTATGATCTATTTAAGAACCTTTCTACTAGACTGTGAACTCTATGGGAGAAGGGAGAGTGCTTGATAATCAACAGCACTGACTGACCAAAGTAGATTCTCAATAGATAATGACTGCAGTAATCAACTAAAGTCATTATAGTTAAAAAAAAAAAAGATGTGAATCATATATTTCAGTACTGTCAGCAAGGTATTAGACCTTCTCAATGTAATTCCACTCCTAACTTTCCTATTTAAATATAGCTTACTTCAATACAAACAGTACAGTACTTTGTTAAAGTCAAGTACATTCTGTAGAGTTATCTGATTATTTTTTATGTAAGCCCTGTCTCTCCATAGATTATTGGCCCCTTAAAATAACAATAATAATGACAACTGTAATTATGACAAAAATAGCCAAAACAGAACATCACTTTGAGCTCTCATATTGTGCTAGAAAATCTTCTAGGCATTTAAAACATATTAACACATCTGATTATCACAAAACCCTATGATATGATTATATTATTACCTTTATTTTATAAATGAGGTAAAGGAAGCACAGAGAAGTTAGGTAACATTGTGACAGTTACATACATTTTAAATAGCATGAAATAAATATACCTCATTTTTCTGTACTGACAATATTAAAGTTTACCCATTCCCCATGCTCCTAGAAAACAGTGATAGTTAGGATACCTTACCACACTTTTGTTTCCTAAAAAGGTTTGCTGAAAATAATCATTCATCTTTACATGACTTAGATAAGACTCATGGATACTCCCCATTTTTACCTGTGATCAGACACCAACCTTCCAAATTACAATTCTTATAAATGATTAGTTGAACTACTTGTCCACACTGATTAGTTAGAACAAACCGCTTGTTAATGAAACTTTAGATAAAATTATTTCCTTCTCCCAGGGCCTTGAACTTTGAACCAAACTCAGCTTCAGTCAGCATTCAACACCCTCCTTAATGTCTCCTCTCTAGAAAAGACTGACCTCAGGAAAAAACTTCCTCTGATCTTTCTAATCATTTTTTCTCAACCTTTTCATCTCATATATACCACTAGTGCTTTCCCAAACCCATTTCATTCTATCCTTGTTTATTCCTTCTATAAAAGAAAAATTCCTTTCCACCTAAATTTGAGATACTTGTATATCTTATGTTCAGATTGTTCACACTATTGCAATAGTTCCTTGTCTCTCTATTGCAATAGTCATCTACCCACTGCAATAAATCTTTTGAAAAATATTTATCTTTATCTGTCTGAATTTTTTGTTTAATTGTACATGACACAACAGTATCTAGCATATGATAGATTAACATATACAAATTGAAATGTCAATAAAAATAAGAAATATTTAATTGCTTTTGATGTGCCTGTCTTTTTCAAGTTATTCTTATTGTACATAACAAAAAAATGGAAAAAAAAATCAGAAGAAATTCCACCTATATTTTTCTAGTCGGTTTGCCAAGTCACATTCATCTCCGTTTAAGGATTCTTAAATTACTCCAAGATTTTTAGACAAATTTTTAATCTTCCTGCCATTGTCTCTTAAAATAAATTATACTTTGCCTTATATGATAGTTATATATGAAAATGTTTTTCCTTCCTGACTTTACCAGAAGTTTTGTGAGAGTAAGATAAGTGTCTCTCTCATTTTGGGGTAAGAGTTCATATTGCTTACTATACAGTACAGAAGGTCTACAGTCACACTAACTGAGTTCAACAACAATCATGTGTGATGTTCTAAAGCTGTATAAGTAACTGAGAATAGACACCTCTTGATTTTATGGTTAATTATTTTTAGATTGATTTGATGTTCAATAACAGAATATCTGGATAACCTGTAAAGTTTGATGTCAATCAAATTGTATAAATTTGTATTACTAGATTGTCATTTCTTGGAGGGCAAGTTACACGGTATGTTCTTTATACCCTGCCTCACATTATAAAGCACCTTAAAAAATGACTGTAATAAAAAATGCCCAATAAATATTCAGTAGAGAGAATAGTAGACATTTGTTCATCAGTTCATCATCTCTCACTTCTTATAAAAGCAGCAACTGTTTCCCCACCCAATATCTTAATTAAATGTTTTCTTTTTTAAATTTGTGACTCAAAGGAATGAAGTCATTTTACTACAGATTCTCTTTTTATAGCCATAATTATTAGTCCAAGAGGGCATATGACCTTAGCTATGCCAAACATACTGGTTTCCTAGAAATTTTCAGAATGGAGCTAATTTGGGTTAGGTTTTTGTTTTTTGCAATTAAGGGTCCCAGCCAATATTAGAACATGTTGTATAATCTAATGCAATTGCCCATGTTTTATACATTGAAATTGTAATTTATATAAATAACTTTTAAAAACACAACATATACTTGTCTGCATATTGTAGTAAGTGGCCTTCATTACAATGTGGTTGGAATATAGTATTTCATTTGGATGTTTGTTCAAAACTGATAACGTAAGATTCTCTAGTTTCAGTTATAGGTAAGCCAACATATTATTTGCAAATGGTTCCACAATCCTGATTCTTCTAATACTCTTTTTGTAAGCAATTTCTTTGGCCAAGAACTTTCAGACCCAAGATGTTTAAGCAAATAAAATATTTATAAACTTTGAGGCAAACCCTATCCTTTTCAAAATTGTAATTTTAATATATTTTTAAAGATGGAAAATATCTTAATAAATACAACCAAATTAAAGTTGTTTTTTATTTTGTTTTTGTATTGTTAGGATAAAGTGTTGCTATAGCATCATGAAATGTAGCTTATGATAAAATGTTTCTTCAGAAAACACATAATATTTAAGCAAACAATAAGAAGGATACAGTTGTATCTTGCCTAAACTGAAACTGCCCATTTTCTAGAGTAGAGTACACTCATGAGAGTTAAGAAGTTTGTACAAATGCAATCAACAGGAATACTCAGGTCCTGTTTAGTCTATGAAGCTTAAGAACAGTGGTATTAATGATGATGTTTATGACCTTATGAGCTCCAGTATGGAAACATATGGGCTGAACTTTATTTGGGGGTATAAATTGTTAAAACCTTTGCAGAAACGCCACAGTTAAAAATTCGACCATTGCGTATTGATTTTCACATTAATCCTAGGCATGTGGGACCATGTGAGCTTCAGATTGCAGTACCTGATGATGGAGCAGGTTGACCTTCTGTGACAAATTAACCTTTTATTGCTACAAGATTGGGTATCCAAACAAAGCAAGAATGTATACCAATCGATAAAGCTCATACTTCAGATATGTCACCTGAATCATAAAATTACTAGCTTCCTAGAAAGAATATATGAATGCAGCAAAGGCTAAAAATAATTAGTGAACAAGCAGGTTCATGTAAATAATTATTTTTTAATTTCAAAATTATAATTATGTTGTAATCTATTTTTCTGCTTTTAGATATTCCTGCTTTTAGACTTTGTTTTGATATGCTTAGAAAACATTGGCCACTCACCCTTTCAGGCCTGGACAAGAGCTAGGGAATAAAACATGCTGGTATTCTCAAACATGCTGAATCAGCAGAACCACTTAAGAAACTTAAAAGTGCAGGTACCTGGGATCCTATCCTGGAGATTTTGGTTCAGCAGATCTAGAGACATGTTCCAAAAGTTATTTCTTATTGTCACTACAAATGATACTACTGATCAGTTATGTTTGGAAACAAATTAGATAGACCAAGTTTAAAGTCTATTTTAGCCTGTATGTTCTGTGAAACTGTAAAATTTTAAACCAGAGAATCATTTAATCTCTGTTAGATTACTTCTGATTTCTGTAATTATTCTTTCTTTTCCTTCTTTCTTTCCTCTCTTTTCAACTATTATTTCAGGTTCAAGGGGTATATGTCCAGGTTTGTTACAATGGGAAATTGCATGTCACTGAGGTTTGGTGTATGAATGATCCTGTAACTCAGGTAGTCAGCATAGTACCTGAGAGGTAATTTTTCAACCCTTGCTCCTCTCTCATCCTCCCACCCTAGTAGTTCTTAGTTTTCCATTGTTTCCATATTTATGTACATGTATACTCAATGTTTAGCTCTCACTTATAAGTGATAACATGAGGTATTTGGATTTCTGTTTCTGTGTTGATTTGATTTGGATAATGGCCTCCAGCTGCATCAATATTGCTGCAAATGACATGATCCCAATCGTTTTTATGGCTGCATAGTATTCCAAGGCATAGGTGCACCACATTATTTATAACCAGTCTACTGTTGATGAGCATCTAGGTTGATTACATGCCTTTTCTATTGTGAAAAAGGGTGCAATGAATATATGAGTGCATATGTCTCTTTGGTAGAACAAATAATTTTGATTTTTTTGTATATCCAGGAAAGTAATTGCTGGGTTGAATGGTTAGTTGTGTTTTAAGTTCTGGGAGAAGTCCCTAAACTGCTTTCCACAGAAACTAGTTTACCTTCCCACCAACAGTGCGTAAGTGTTCCATTTTCTCCAGAAATTCACCAACATCTGTTTTTTGACTTTTTAATAAAAACCATTCTGACTCGTGTGAGATGCAACCTCCCACCTCCTGGGTTCAAGAGATTCTCATGCCTCAGCCTCCTGAGTAGCTGAGATTACAGGAGTGCCCCACTAAACTGGCTAAATTTTGTATTTTAAGTGATGGCATTTTATCATGTTGGCCTGGTTAGTCTCAAATTCCTGGCCTCAAGTAATCTGACTGCTTTGGCCTCCCAAAGTTCTAGAATTACAAACATAAGCAACCATGCCCTGCTTCTTTCTTTCTTTCTATTGATTTAAACAGTGAAGCTGATTCAGTTAGTTGTATACTCAGTATCCAATTTTCTTTGCTTTTCTTTTAGCAGAACCCTAATTTGGGGCCAATGTCTACTCGATAAATATTAATTAGTGATATTAGTCATGATTCTCCAAAGAAACAGAAGAAATAGTGTCATGGGATTCTTGGGGTGTCGCTTCACCAGCTGGAACCCTCTGTGTCCAGTGGCACCTTTGCCTGAGTTTTGCTTGGGCTGGCTGGGCTTGTTTCACCCGTGTGGCCTGGCAGGCCGCACTTGGCTTGTGCTACCAGCCTTCATCCCAAACCTGCCCATGGCAAGCCAGGTGTGAAGAGGCAAGGGGTATGTGAGCAAGTGTGGGGTCTGGCCTTTGTGCACAGTCAGGTATGCCTGCTGCAGCAAGGCAGGCAGCTTCAGGCACTGATACAGGCACCAGCTCCCTGTGAGGCTGTGGCTGGACCAGTCACACCTCAAGCAGCTTCCATGGCTGCCACTGGGTAATATGGTGGTGCCCAGATGCTGGGAGACACCAAAAACCACAGATCTCCAAAAAGAGGGTCACAGCCCTGGCTCAGGGAGCTCAGAGGTCTGGGCTCCCCAAGGGGCTGCCGCTCTTCTCTCCTTCTCTCTTCTCTTCTTGTTGCCCACAACATGCCAAGCAAGGGGTATATTAAGCCCTATCTGTTATAGCTATTTTAGCCCTGCCATTTGGTGGGTGCCATCTTCTTGTTCTGCATTCAGGAATAATTCAGTACATAGAAAAGTAGAGGGTGAACAAGGCAAGGAGAAACTCTATTGAGCTACAGAACAGCTCAAAAGAGACCTGCAGTGGGTAGCTCCTTTCTGCACGTGGGTGTCCTAATGAGTGTTCAGCTCTCAGCAGGGAGAAGACCTTGGTGTGAGTAGCTCCTCTCCACAGCTGGTCATTCCATTGTCTCTTCAGCTCTCAGCAGAGAGGAGACCCTGGGACAGGTAACTGATCTCTGCAGATGGTCAACCAGACATCTCTTCAGCTCTGAGCAGAGAGAAGACTCTGGGGTGGGTAGCTCCTCTCCACAGCAGATCATCCCATTACCTCTTCAGCTCTCTGCAGAGCGAAGACCATGGAGTGGGTAGCTCCTCTCCACAGCTGGCCATCCCATCATCTGCTCAAGTCTGGCTGAGTCCAGGATTTTTATGGGCCTCAGAGGGGAAGAAGTACATGCTGATTGTTCCATGGGAAGCCATGGGCGGACCCAGTAAAAGCACTACAAGTTCCCATACTGATCCACGGGACAAGCAACTCTGCCCCCAGCCTTCAGACCCTCCCTGACTGGAAGGTGGAGCTTCACCAGGGACCCGCCCCCTTCTGCCAAGAAACCTGTCTGCCTTCTGTCACCATTCATGGCACACACGCTCTTCATGCCAAGGGGTGCTTGAAAGCCCATGCTGAGCTGCACTCAGCTCCCTGTGCTTGCCAATGCCCAAAGCCCAGAGGGGACCAAGGCAGCAGGGAGCTGGTGTGTTAGCACTGCTCCAAACACGTGCATACCTGGCTGGGCTGGGATAACACCCAGGCTCGGCCCCAACCTTGCTCTATGTTATGAGTGGGTCCTAGGAGCAAGGAGAGGCCAAGTAGCAGAAGCAGACATTTCTGAGCATGTAGAGGTTGGGGCAGGTTTTCCTTGGCCCCCAAGAATAAAGAGAGGCCTGGGTTCACAGCCATGACTTGGGTGGCTGCAGCTGCACCTGGGAGGGCAGGGCTTCTGCCTGCTCCTGGCCCCTCCTGGCTTTGCGGAGTGCACAGCCCTGGTTGCACCTACCCCACTGCAGATGGCATCATGGCAGCAGCAATTCCAGATGGGCCGTCACAGCCATCAATACCTCAGCTAAAGAGGTACTTCTAACTGCCATTAGGATTGGGACAATGACCACACTTAACTGCTTAATACAGACAGTGGGTGATCTTTTGGGGAAAATGGGAGTCATATCTTCTCTCAGAGGCCTATGTTAGGGTTCCCAGTAAAAAGGGGGTCATTGTCCAAGGCTTCAGTTGCATGACTGCTTGGAGTTTTACAGCTTCCGGGCAAGAAGAAACACACTTTACAAGGAGGTTAAGTATGTGATAGACTGTTTCACCCTAGTGGAAGAAATTAAAAATTGTATGGGGTCAGTTAAGCTTTAAAAGAGAAATGACTGTTTAGAGGGGTAGATAATCCCTTGGGAAGGGGTACTTAACAAAGATGTCTTGTGGTAAGGAACAGAACAAAGGCAAAACCATAAGCATAGCATAACAATGGAGAGTTAACTATCAGCACTTCTCTTTTGTGATTTTTAGCTTGAGGTCCCTGATTCTTTCATTCTGGTACTTCAGGTGTTCTACTGATTCAACGGAAGTAATTTCTTCAGTTTCCCAGGCCTTTACTTGAGTGTAAAGAATCCAAGAATCTATTCCAGTGACCTTTACTGCTGTAGGAGTAGAAAGAAGTACACTGTAAGGTCCCTCTCATTTCAGGACTAGAAAGGGAGAAAGGGAAAAACGTGCCTTTACCGTTGTTAAGTCTCCTGGGTTAAACAGAAGTGGCCCTAGCTCATGGGATTGGGTTTCTGATAGTTGTTTCAGTTCATGTTGGAAACGAGCCAAAAAGATTATATGCTCAATTAAATCAGAGGGTTTTTTTGGCCTAGCAAGAAACCATTGGTGAGGAAAGGCCATCATTGTTAAGGGACTTAAACTCAGCTTCGAAGGGGTGTTTCTAAAATGTAGTGGGGCTATGGGGAGAAGAGTAATCCAGGGCATATGTGTCTCTTGAGACAGTTTTCTGATGTGCCTTTTGATAATATCATTTATCTTTTCTACCTTTCCCCAGGACTGCAGTTTCCCAGCACAATGAATGTAGTGCTGTATGCCTAATGCCTTTGAGACCTCCTGGGTGACAGCCGCCTTGAACGAGGGGCCATTTTCACTCTGAAGGTATTTAAGAAGCCCAGAGCAAAGAATTATTTCATTAATCAGAACTTTTATCACATCAGAGGCTTTCTCCATTTGACATGGAAATGCTTCTACTCAGTTAGTGAAGGTATCTACCCATACTAGGAGGTACTGGATGCCCCTTGTCTTTGGCATATGGGTGAAATCCATCAGCCAGTCTTCCTCCCAGGTAACCTCCTGTTCTTTGGGTTCTGGGAGGGAGAAGCGTCAGTTGAAGAGATTATTTTTTTTATTTTTTTTATTTTTTTTATTTTTTGAGACGGAGTGTCGCTCTGTCGCCCAGGCTGGAGTGCAGTGGCCGGATCTCAGCTCACTGCAAGCTCCACCTCCCGAGTTCACGCCATTCTCCTGCCTCAGCCTCCGGAGCAGCTGGGACTACAGGCGCCCGCCACCTCGCCTGGCTAGTTTTTTGTATTTTTAGTAGAGACGGGGTTTCACCATGTTAGCCAGGATGGTCTCGATCTCTTGACCTCGTGATCCACCCGTCTCGGCCTCCCAAAGTGCTGGGATTACAGGCTTGAGCCACCGCACCCAGCCTGAAGAGATTATTTTTAAGGCAAGTCTCACAAGCATTAACAACCTGTTTGACCTTTTTTTTTTTTTTTTCACCTGAGAATAACCTTTGGTCCACTTAATAGGTTTTATCCTTACCTAGGTGGAAGGCTTGGTGGAAGATTTTAAAAACTTTCCATTGGCTGGAGGCTGGTAGATGAAGTTTGCCATCCTCCAATTGCAGCCATCCTTTGGACTGAAGGGTGTATCCCTGAGAGGTAGCCCATTCTATCTCTGCAGTGGAATATTGATTTTTTTATTATTATTATCAT
This sequence comes from Macaca nemestrina, assembly GCF_043159975.1. NCBI lineage: Eukaryota > Metazoa > Chordata > Mammalia > Primates > Cercopithecidae > Macaca > Macaca nemestrina. The sequence goes on from NC_092145.1 coordinate 71,869,214, forward strand.
TTTATGGAGCCCTCTCAGATCACAAGGGCCTCAAGTGGATCAGAAATCTGGAGCCCTCTCATTGTTGACTTAACTGCTTGGTCTGCCAACTTTCTTCCCTCAGCTATTTTATCTGTTCTCTTTTGGTGGCCTTCACAATGTATTACTGCCACTTTCCATGGAAGAAAGACTGAGGATAATAGACTGTTGATTTCCTGATGTTATTTAATGGATGACTTATTGGCTGTGACAAAGTCCCTCTCTTTCCAGATAGTGACATGAGCATGGAGGACTAGGAAAGCATACTTAAAATCAGTATAAATGTTAATTGCTTTCCCTTTGGTTAATTCAAGTGCTCTCATAAGGGCAATTAGCTCAGTTAGTTGAGTACTTGTGCCAGAGGAAAAAGCTCTCAATAACGTCATTTAGGGTGACGATTGCATACCCTGCCTTACAGAACCCTTACTCTACAAAGAAACTTCTGTCCATAGGTATTCCTGTCTGGTTTGCCTAAGGAGGTTTCTTTGAGGTCTCTCTGCCACATAGCTTTGAACTACTATCTGTTTACAGTCATGTTCAAGGACCTTAGCTTCCTCTCACAGTAAGGTGACTGGGTTTAGGGAGGGACAGACTTTTAACTGGACTGCAGATCTCTCTAATATCAGAGCTTGATATTTAAAGACGTGGTTGTACGTTAGTCAGAGTCTCCCCTCAGAAGATAGCAGTCCTGCCACATTGTGTGGGGCATAAATGGTGAAGTTATTCCCCATGTTAAACTTAGTAACCTCTGGTACCAGCAAAGCTACCACTGCAACTGCTTGTATGCAGGCTGGCCATCCATTAGCTATTAAATCAAGCTCCTTGCTTAGGTAGCCTAAAGGCTGCTGCTGGACTTCAGACCTATGTTAGAACTCCCAGGGCCATTCCCTTCCTTTCTGAAAAAATAAAGATTGAACAACTCCCCAGTGGGAAAACTATGAGCATGGTGCCTCAAGCAAGAGTTGTTTTAATTGGTCAAAGGCCCTTTTAGGCTCTGGTTCCCAAGTTAGGGATTGGGTATTAGCTGCCTCAGTCTCCTTTATTAGGTGATATAAGAAATGAGCTATTTCACTGTACCCAGGTATCCGTAGCCTGCAGAATCCTTTAATGCCCAAAATCCCCTCAGTTGCTTGAAGGTTTGGGGGATGGAAAAGGAGGAGATAGGCTTGATTCTTTCTTTACCTAGTGCCCTAGTCCCCTCTGACAAGACTAGGCCCAGGTACTTCACTGAAGTCTGACAGAGTTGAGCCTTATGTTTTGAGACTTTATATCCTCTGTTAGCCAGAAAATTAAGAAGAGTCTTATAGGCCTCCTGAGAGATGTCCTCAGGTGGGGCCCAAAGGAGAATATCACCTACATATTGTAAAACTTTAACCTGAGGATAAAATAACTCTGACAGATCTTTTGACAATGCCTGTCCAAACAGGTGGGGGCTAGCTCGGAATCCCTGAAGTAATACTGCCCAGGTTAATTGGGCAGAATCCTTTAATGCCCAAGAATCCCCTCAGTTGCTTGAAGGTTTGAGGGATGGAAAAGGAGGAGATAGACTTGATTCTTTCTTTGCTTAGTGCCCTACTCCCCTCTGACAAGACTAGGCCCAGGTACTTCACTGAAGTCTGACAGAGTTGAGCCTTAGGTTTTGAGATCTTATATCCTCTGTTAGCCAGAAAATTAAGAAGAGTCTTACAGCCCTCCTGAGAGATGTCCTCAGGTGAGGCACAAAGGAGAATATCACCTACATATTGTAAAACTTTCACCTGAGGATAAAGGAACTCTGACAGATCTTTTGACAACGCCTGTCCAAACAGGTGGGGGCTAACTCAGAATCCCTGAAGTAATACTGCCCAGGTTAATTGGGTGGCCTGGTTGGAAGAATTCTCAAAAGGAAACAAGTACTGGGAGTCGGGGTGTAATGATATGCAGAAAATAAATAAATAAATAATAAATAAATAAATAAACATTCTTTAGGTCCAGAACAGTAAACTATTTAGTTCCCTCACATATTTGAGTTAGCAGAGTGTAGGGATTGGGAACTACCAGATGAATTGGAACCACAGCCTCATTAATGAGGTAGAGGTCCTGGAATAGTCTCCATTCACCATTGGGTTTCTGTATCCCTAATATGGGGCTATTACAAGAGCTGTTGCAGGGTTTGAGGAGGCCCTGCATCCTCAAGTTATCAATGATGCCATCTAGTCCTTTCCTAACTTCTAGATTTAGGGGATATTGTCTCTGGTTAGGGAAAGAGGGTAAGATCCTTAAGGTGGATCCACAGCTGTGTGGTGATTGCGGCTCGGCCAGTTTTTCCTTGAGTTGCCCAAACTTGTGGGTTAATATCTGTCTCCACCAGGGGGAGACAAAGAGTCTGTCCCAGAGCCATAAGGGTAGTGGTCCCCACAGGAGCCAAAATATCTCTGCCCGACAGAAGAGTTTGGCTTTCAGGCATAATTTTAAAAGCATGAGTAAACAAGAGGTCTCTCTCATACAAGTAAGGATTTGGGAAAAACATCAGGTTAGAGGTTTTCCTAAGATACTCCTCATGGTCGTGCTAAGAGAGAAGTGGGTGGGGAGGAAGGTGGGCTGAATTGGAGAAAACTGAAAGGCTCATTCTGGTGTCCAGGAGGAGGTCCACATTCCTTCCTTCAACTTCCAGAATCACATAGGCCTCCTGGATGATAATGGCTGTCTGCACCAACAGAGCTGAGGAGAGAAGCCCTGGGATGCATCAGTTCTGCTGGACCATTTAGGAGACTGGCTCTGGACCTGGAGACTTGTGTCTCTGGAGACAGTCTGCCTTCCAGTGGTACCCATTACAAATTGGTCAGGCTTGAGTTGACTTCCTTATGTTGCTTGAGCAGTTCTTCCTAAAGTGTCCTGAATCCTGACTTTGTGATGCTATTATTAAGTATATGAACTAACTTGTAGCTATGCAACCTCTAGATTTCCAATGTGAACTAATAAATCTTTTTGTTATTGTTGTTTAAGTTCCTGTCATATTTCAGTTGAAATAATTGTAAGGGTCCTTAGGAACTGTATTTGAAAATATTGGCAATATTACACTATGAAACAATCATAAGTTTCCCTATCTCTAATAAATGGGAAAATTTCTAGTATGTGAGTTTATTATATGTTTTGTGTTCATCTCTTAGTTTCCTGTAGCTATCATAACATATTACTACAAATTTGGTGGCTTATAACTTAATTTATCATCTCACTTTTCAGGAGAATGAAACTTCACAAAATAGTACACCTGCACTCACTACAGGGCTGTAGCAAATAATTCATTCCTTGCTGCTCTTCTAACTTCTGGTGGCTACCAGAAATCATTGATGTTCCTTGGTTTGTAGCCACATCACTTCAATCTCTGCTTTCATCTTCACATCATTGTCTCCTCTTCATCTGTCTCTTCTTCTTTCTATGTCTTCTATAAGGAAACTTATCATTGGATTTAAGGTCCACCTAGATAATCTAGGATGATATCCTAATCTCAACGACCTTAACTTACCTGTATAAGCAAAGACCTTTTGTTTTCAAATAAGATAACAGGTCATGGGGATTAAGATGTGGACCTTCATTTTGGGGGCCACTATTCAGCCCACTCTAGTCTCTAACACTAGCATTTGGCATCAAAAGATAGGGATTTTTTTTTTCTAGTTCTAAAATTAACTGGTTATGTGACCCTGAACTAATCATGTTTGCTCCTATTCAATTTGGTCATCCGTTCAAATAAAAGAACTGTACTTGAGAGTCTCTAAAATCCATTTCTCTCCAAATCTAATTTCTCTAATTTTTTATGGTGCTTTATTTCATAAGAAGAGTACATAGAGAAGAACATAACAGAAACTTGCATATTTCATGATATCCTAAAGTTCAGTATTTAGATCTAAAATGCATATGGGGTCTGGGAAAAAATACGAAAAAGAGAAAGCAGCATGTTTTTAAGTGAAGTTTTGTCCCTAGTGGAAATAGTTGGCAGGAGTCCCATGATGTTTATATACATATATAAAATAGCAAAAACAAATAACAACAAATTTACCATACTAACAACTTTTAAGTGTACAATTCAGGATTCCTATGTATAGTCATATTATTATGAAATATATTTCGAAAACTTTTTTATCTTTCAAATTTGAAGCTTTGTGTCCACTAACAGTCACTTTCCTTTTCTTTTCCCTTCGGTAGTTGGTAAACAACATTCTACTTTCCCTTTTTATAAATTTAATTAATTTAGACATCTCATATAAGTGAAATTGTAGAGTATTTTGACTTTGTGATTAGCTTACTTTATTTAGCATTGTGCCTTCAGGGTTTATTCATGTTATAGCATATGACAAGATTTCTTTCTTTTTTAAGACTGAATAATATCTCATTGTATATGTACATGACATTTCGTTTATCCATTCATATATCAATGGGCATTGGTGTTCTTTCCACCTCTTGGTTATTGGGAACACCGTTAAAAATATTAAATTATGCTGGTTAAAGCATGCTAAGGCAGATTTTATTCAGGATCACTGCAATAGGCATAGTGACCACTGCAACAGGATTTTGAAGTGGGGTAGAGAGATTGTTCTTCACTTCAAATATAGCATGATTAAGGAGAAATTTATAGCCAAGAACTAGTGATGAGGTCAGTGAATGGTAAATTATTAAGAGAAATAATCAAGGATAACTGAGATTCTAACTAAATGAACACAGGATTCTTGCTGAAGACAGGCCAGGGTGCTGAAGCATCACCTGGGGAATGATGAATGATGAGGATCCTGATCATATATCAAGGATGATCAGATATTGAGAGTAGGGGGAGTACTTTCTAAACTGACTGGTATGGTTTAAATGGCCTCCAAATCTATGTGTTGAAACTTCATTGCCAATGTAACAGTATTTAAAAAAAAAAACTTCATTGCCAATGGGACCTTTTGGAGGTGATGGGGGAAGAGCTTTTGTGAATAATATTGATAACTTATAAATGGATTGGAAGAATTTGGCTAGGCCATTTTGCTTTTCCACATTTTACCACAGCATTCAAAAAGCTATCTTGGAAGCAGAGACATGACTCACACCAGACAATAAATCTCCTAGTGCCTAGAGCTTGGACTTTCTGCCTCTAGAACTGGGAGAAATAAATTTGTGTTCTTTATAAATCATGCAGTCTTAGGTATTTTGTTATAGCAGCATAAATTGACTAAGACATTGACTTAGCAGAATTCTCTGATAAAAATCAACTTTAAAAGGAGGTACACAGTTGAGTCTATGAGAAGGTTCAGGAACTTCACTAAAGATTACCCAAGCAAAGAATCCTTGTCAGCCTCCCTCTTGTTTAAGAAAATAAGAAACATCTTTTTTTTTTCTTTGAACAGTGTGAGCCCATTTTCTCATTTAACTAGTTTTTCATTAATGAGAAAGTCACTTATCTGTTGCGACTATGTAGCAGAAAGTATTTGCTGAATTGTGATAGCAGACAGGCATTTAATGAGGGGAGGTTGATATCTATAAAAATAGAAGTAAAACCAGGTTAATAGTTGGAAAAATCTATAAACTCAGTTTCTGAGTCCAGAGGGCAACCAGTCAAGATTTTTATAAGATGGCCAACTAGACACAGCCAGGAGAAATGTCTGCCAATGACAGACTGGCACATTGGAAAGACTGACACACTCTGCAGAGGGAAGGTATTGAGAGTGGGTAGAGGAAGGACATAGATGTTGTACTGAAGGCAAAGGAAGCTGAGAACACTGCACAGAACTGATGGGCACTGGGACTCATTACTGGCCTCTGATGGCTCATGAGGAAGAAGAGAGTTGAGTAGGAGAGAAGTGGCTCAGTCTCAGCATAGACCTTGGGTATCCTGGCAGCAAGAGACCCCATGACCTTCATAGACACTTGAGCTGGTAGGAGGAGATGCTTAGAGACATAGGGAAAGCAGGACTTATGCCTGAGTGGAGCCAAGAGGGTTTTGAACAGGAATGTCTGTAGTGAAGCATGACCAGGGACACCCATCCCACAAGGCTCGCCATGCTCCTCTAAGTAACTAGCTGTGGAGTGATCATCAGACCTGGACAGAGCAGAGTGGTCTTGCCTATGAGATAGTGTCAGTTCTATCTGAGCACTCCCCTGTCTGCTAGCCCATTCCAGGCCCACAGCCTGACAAGGCTCATTTGGAGTACATTCTCAGAAGCCCAACCAAGTTGTTCCTGGGGTCCCTCATCATTGCTCCTTCACTGGCAGACTGTGCCTCACCATTGGAGAGCTCCAGCAGGGTGGCCTCCACTGATACCATCCCATCTGTATCCTCCACACACAGCAGCCACCCCTATGCCATGAATATATGGGCCTCATCTCAGACACTGAGATTTAGAGCATGCAGTACAGGAGTCTTCAGCTGAGCCTTTATCCCCAAAACTCTTTCAGAAATAAGCAGGTTGACTGAATCCAACTTATAGCACAATCAAACTCCCAAGGGCATCAAAAAAGATAAAAGTAAAAAAAAAAAAAATCTAAAGGATATGAATATCAAAGACAGAAGGGAAATCAGCCAATGTAGATGAGAAAGAATCAGTGCAAGAAATCTGGAAACTAAAAAATCCAGTGTATTTTCACCTCTAACCTCTGCTCTAGTTCCCCAGCAATGGTTCATAACCAGGCAAAAATGGCTAAAAACCAGAAACACTATTCAGAATGTGGATAAGAATGAAAATCATTGATATTCAGAAGAATGTCTAAGCCATATTCAAGAAATCTAAGGAATACAGTAACAAGGTACTGGAGTTGAAAGATGAAACGGTCAATTTTAGAAAGAACCAAGCTGATCTGATAGAGCTGAAAATGTCACATCAACAATGTCATAAAACAATTGCGAGCATTAGTGGCACAATTGACCAAGCTGAGGAAAGAATCTCAGCTTGGCTGAAGAAAGAATTTTATTAGGTGGCAAAAGTAATTGTGGTTTTTGCCATTATTTTTAATGTCAAAGGCTGCAATTATTTTGCACCAATTGAATAGCTTGGCAGAGGAAATAATTTTCAGACATGTTCTTCAAAATAACTCAGTCAGACAAAACTTTTTAAAAATAAAGAAGAATGAACAAATACTCTAAGATATATAGGATTATGTTAAGGGACAAAATCTACAACTCATTTGTGTCCCAGAAAGAGAAGGAGGAAAAGGAGGCAACCTGCAAAACGTATTTCAGGATATTTTCCATAAAAATTTCCCCAAACCCTTTAGAGACAATTCAAATTCAAATTCAAAAATGCAGAGAATCCCTATGAGATATTATAAAATATTACTATCCCTAAGAACCATAATCATCTGATTCTACAAGGCTGATATAAAAAACAAACAAACAAACAAATATGTTGAAGGCATTTAGAGAGAAAGAGCAGGCCACCTATTATGCAAAGGGAACCTCCATCAGGTTAACAGTGGCTGTTTTAGCAAAAACCCAACAAGCCAGAAAGGATTGGGGGCTTATATTAAACATTCTTAAAGAAAAGAATTTTCAACTGAGAACTTTATATCCAGTCAAACTGACCATCACAGGTGAAGGAGAAATAAACCCTTTTCAGACAAGAAAATGCTAAGGTAAGTTGTTTCCACCAGATCTGCCTTACGAGGCCACTGACACTATAAAGTAACTACACAATCAAGTCTGGATAATAACCAGCTAACAACACTATCATGGTATCAAATTAGCACATATCAATATTAATCTTGAACGTACATGAATCACATGCTTCAATTAAAAGGTTCAGAATGGCATTGGATAAAAACCCAAAACTCAATAGTAAACTATCTTCAGGAGATCAAATTTATGTGCAATGACATTCATGGGCTTAAAGTAAAGGGATGGATAAAAATCTACCAACATAATGGAAAACAGAAAAAGCAGAGGTTGCCATTCTAATTTTAGGCAAAGCAGACTTTAAATCAACAACAACCAAAAAAGATAAACCTTTACCTAATTGTAATGGTTTCAATTCAACAAGAAATCCTAACTATCCTAAATATCTATGTACCCAACACAAGAGCATCCAGATTCATAAAGCAAGTTTTTAGACATCACTGAAGAAGAGACTTAGATAACCACACAATAATAGTAGAAGGATTTAACAACCTGCTGACAGTATTAGATAGATTTTAGAAGCAGAAAACTAACAAATACATTTGGAACCTGAACTAGACACTTCACCAACTAGGCCTAATAGACATATATGGAACTCTCCAACCCAAAACAATAGAATATACATTCTTCATATCTGCACATGGCACATGCTCTAAAATCAAATACACAATTAGACATAAAGCAATTCTTGGCAAATTTTAAGAAATTATATGAAGTGCCATAGCACATTGAAAATAGAAAGAAATCCTAAGATCATTACTGGAAACCATTACATGGAAGTTAGTGCAAGTTAAACAACCTGATTTTGAATGACTTTTGGGTAAACAACAAAAATTAAGAAGGAAATTAAGACATTTTTTGAAATGAATGAAAACAAAGATATAATATTTGCAAACCTCTTGGACACAGTTAAATTGGTGTTAAGAGGAAACTTTATAGCATTAAACACCTACATCAAAAAGTTAGAAAGATCTTAAATTAATCACCTAACATTAAACTTAGGAATTAGAGAAACAAAACCAGGCCAACCCCAAAGCTAGTGGATGACAAAAAATAACCAAAATCATAGTTGATCTGAAGGAAATTGAGATGCAAAAAAAAAAAAAAAAATGCACGAAAGATAAAATAATCCAGGAGTTTGTTATTTAAAGAGTAAATAAGAAATGTAGACTGCTCACTATTCACAATAGCAAAGACTTGGAACCAACCCAAATGCCTATCAATGATAGACTGGATAAAGAAAATATGGCACGTATACACCATGGAATACTATGCAGCCATATAAAAGGATGAGCTAATGTCCTTTGCAGGGACATGGTTGAAGCTGGAAACCACCATTCTCAGCAAACCAACACAGGAACAGAAAACCAAACACCACATGTTCTCACTCATAAGTGGGAGTTGAACAATAAGAACACATGGACCCAGGAAGGGGAACATCACACACCGGGGCCTGTTGTGGGATGGGGGGCAAGGGGTGGGAGAGCATTAGGACAAATACCTAATGCATGCAAGACTTAAAACCTAGATGACGGGTTCATGGGTGCAGCATACCACCATGGCATATGTGTACCTATGTAACAAACCTGCACATTCTGTACATATATCCCAGAACTTAAAGTATAATAAATAAATAAATAAAGTAGATTGCTAGCTAGACTAATACAGAAACAAAGAGAGAAAATCCAGATCAACACAATAACAAATGACAAAGGGACATTAACACTAACCCCACAAAAATGAAAGAAAACAGCAACAACAACTACAAAGGGACTCCTAAGAACACTTTTTGCACTCAACCTGGAAAATCTAGCATAAATGGATAAATTCCTAAACGTGCAACCTACCAAGATTGAACCGGGAAAATTTGAAACCTTGAGCTGACCAGTAATGAGTTCTGAAACTGAGTCAGTAATAGAAAGCCTGCCAAATAGAAAAAGCCTGGAACCGGATGGATTCAAAGCTGAATTATATCAGATGTATAAAGAAGAGCTTGTCTCATTCCTAGTGAAATTATTAGAAAAATTGAGAAGGAGGGACTCCTTCCTAACTCATCCTGTGAGGCCAGCAACATTCTGATACAAAAACCTGGCAGAGACACAACAATAAATATAAACTTCTGGCCAATACCTTTAATGAATATAGATATGAAAATCTTCAACAAAATACTAGCAAACTAAATTTATCAGCATATTCAAAAGCTAATCCACCATGATCAAGTAGGATTTATACCTGGGATGTAAGTTTGTCTCAACATATAAAAGTCAATAAATAAAATTAATCACAAAAATAGAACTAAAAACAGAAACCCAATGATCACCTCAAGAGACACAGAAAAGGCTTTCCATAAAATTCAACATCTGTTCATGTTTTTAACCCTCAAAAAACTAAGCATTATAGGAAAATATCTCAAAACAATAAGAGGCATCTCTGACAAACCTGCAGCCAACATCATACTGAATGGGCAAAAGCTGGAAGCATTCCCCTTGAGAGCTGGAACAAGACAAAGATGTCCACTCTCACCACTCCTGTTCAAGATAGTACTGGATCCTAGCCAGAGAAATCAAGCAAGAAAAAGAAATAAAAGGCTTTCAAATGGGAATACAGTAAGTCAAAATATCTCTGTTTTCAGATTATATTATTTTGAATGTAGAGAATACCACAGTCTCTGAAAAAAGCTCCTAGATCTGATAAACACGGGATACAAAATCAGTGCACAAAATCAGTAGCATTTCTATACACCAACAGTGTCAAAGTTGAGAGCCAAATCAAGAAAGCAAACTCATTTACAATAGCCATGAAAATCACTAAATGCCTAGGAATACTGCTAACCAGAGAGGTGAATAAGCTCTACAATGAAAAATTTTAAAATAATGCTAAAAGATAAGATGACACAAAAAAATTCTATGCTCATGGATACAAAGAATCAATATTGTTAAAAAGGCTAAACTGTCCAAAGCAATTTGTGGATTCAGTGGTATTCCTATCAGACTTACAGCAATATTTTCAACTGAATTAGAAAAAAAGTCTAAAATTCATATATACCCCCCAAAAGTGCCCAAATAGCCATAGCAGTCCTAAGCAGAAATAACAAAGCTGGAGACATCAGATTACCCAGCTTCACACTATACTACAAGGCTACAGTAAGCAAAATAACATGGTACTTATACAAAAACGGACACATAGATCAATGAAATAAAATAGCCCAGAAATAAATTCACACACCTACAACATCTGATCTTTGACAAAGTCAACAAAAACAAGCAATGTGGAAAGCAGTATATTCAATAAATGCTGCTGGGATAACTGGTTAACCTTATGCAGAAGATTGAAACTAGACCCCTTTCTTACACAATATAAAAAAATCAACTCACCATGGATTAAAGACTTAAATGTAAAACTTGAAACTGTAAAAATCCTGGAGGGTAACCTAGGAAATATTATTCTGGACATAGGCTGTGACAGAGTTGATGACAAAGTCATCAAAAGCAATTGCAACAGAAACAAATTTGACAAATAGGACCTAATTAAACTAAAGAGCTTCTGCACAGCAAAAGCAGCACTATTCACAATAGCAAAGACTTGGAATCAACCCAAATGTCCATCAGTGACAGACTGGATTAAGAAAATGTGGCACATATACACCATGGAATACTATGCAGCCATCAAAAAGGATGAGTTTGTGTCCTTTGTAGGGACATGGATGCAGCTGGAAACCATCATTCTCAGCAAACTATCACAAGAACAGAAAACCAAACACTGCGTGTTCTCACTCATAGGTGGGAACTGAACAATGAGATCACTTGGACTCAGGAAGGGGAACATCACACACCGGGGCCTATCATGGGGAGGGGGGAGGGGGGAGGGATTGCATTGGGAGTTATACCTGATGTAAATGACGAGTTGATGGGTGCAGCACACCAACATGGCACAAGTATACATATGTAACAAACCTGCACGTTATGCACATGTACCCTACAACTTAAAGTATAATAATAATAAAAAATAAATAAATAAATAAATAAATAAATAAAATGATATAGTAATTTTGGGGGAAAAAAAAGAAGCTATCAACAGAGTAAACAGACAACTTACACAATTGGAGAAAATATTTGCAAACTATGCATCCAACAAAGGTCTAATACCCAGAATCTTTAAGGAACTTAAACAAATTAACACGTAAAACCAACAACCCCATTACAAAGTGGGCAAAGGACATGAACAGACACTTTTCAAAAGAAGATACACATGCAACCACGAAGCATATGAAAGAATGTTCAGCATTACTAATCATTAGAAAAATGAAAATCAAAACCATGATGAGATACAATCTCACATCAGTCATTATAATTATTATTAAAACATAAATTAATAACAGATGCTGGTGAAGTTGCAGAGAAAATATAATGCTTGTACACTGCTGTTAAGAATTTAAATTGGTTCAGCCATTGTGGAAAGCTATGTGGCGATTTCTCAAATAACTTAAAACAGAATAACCATTTGACCCAGCAATGCCATTATGGTATATGGATATACATATATATTTATATTCAATGGAGTATAAATTGTTATACTGTAAAAACATATGCACATGTATGTTTTTTGCAGCACTATTCACAATAGCAAAGACATGGAATTATCCAAAATTTCTATCAAGAATAGACTGGGTAAACAAAATGTGGTACATATACATCATACAACACTACACATCCATAAAAAGGAACAAGATCATGTCTTTGAAGCAACAAGGATGTTGCTTGAGGCCATTATCCTAAGTGAACTAATGTAGGAACACATTACCAAATACTACAGGTTTTCACTGATAAGAGGGAGCTAAACATTGAGTAGACATGGACAGAAAGAAGGGAACAACAGACACCACGGCCTACTTGATGGTGAACAGTGGGAGGAGGGTGAGGATCAATAAACTACCTATTGGGTACTATGTTTACTACCTGGGTGTCAAAATACTCTGTACACCAAAACCCCACGATACACAATTTATCTACATAACAGTCCTGCGTATGTATCCCTGAACCTAAAATAAAAGTTTAAAAACAAAGATCTTTCAATTTCAGCTCATCTTCACATTGTAAAGTGAAAATGATATTGTGAATCTAATGGATATTCATTGTTTGAAGTTTATATCAGATATCATGGTGAACTTTCTGATTACACTATGCAACAATAGGCATGAAGATTCTGCATAAACAAGCTGTTGTTATTTCTCTGAAGTCTATATCTAGTTATTCAGCTTACAGGGTGTCTGAAAAAGAGTAGTTAAATTTTTATTTACTTCAAACCAGAAGGGCGAGAGAAAAATTGGAAATATTAGTATGGAGAGCTGTAGCCAGACATTGCGGGAAACTAGAAGAATTCAGGGTCTGGTACAGTTTGTATGTAAATAAAAAAATGTCAGAAACAGTGGACAGGGGTAGAACCCAATAGCAAGTGCTATAGATATGTTATCCATTGAAACACATTTTTTTTTACATACACCCCATTTCTATAAGACAATCAAATAAGACAAAGTTGCTTGCAAAATTGTTCTAATTAAGTCTAATTAAGCTTTGCCTGATTATTTACATAAATGAAGCATTGGTACTGATGAATCACAGAGGCTCTTTTTTAAGTGTTCTTTTCTGAAATTTTTAATAAGTAATCTCATATTGGACTTCTAAAAGCCTCGAAAGTCCAAGAAGCCAAGCCAATAACTTATAATCCTATTTTTCCTACAATACTTACAGATTTGGGTAAATTTATCTCTTCTCAGGATCCTGAAACTATCCGGAGGTTCCTGAGCCTGCAAGGATATGACACTTCTTAGTCAACTGTAAGGTAACCATGTAAGGAAACCATGTATGTAATGTACCAGGTCATTTTTTTTTCACAAGGGGCTTCATTAGTTTCATAAAGTTGATCTTAATTTCTTAAAGTTGTCTGGTCATGTATAAAATATGACATTCCAATTAAAGTCATAGTAGTACAAACAATATTTTGAATTGTGTCTTGTTAAAGGAAGAACAGACTCTTATTAAACTTATGCAAATAGCTATATTTCTATGAAAATAATAATACTAATTACTAGTTTCTGAATTCTGGAGGGATGAGGTAAGGAAAAAAAGTAAATGTTTACATTTTTGTTCACAGAAGTATACTTTATAAAATTGCTATAAGCTATAGAGATCTTAAAACAACGAAAAAGGTTTCCTAAAATTAGAAAGAAAACCATTAAAAACTAGAAATGCTTCTAACAAAAATATCATCTAAAAATATCCTCATCAGTTTATTCAGCCTTATGTAATTAATTCTTGTTCTACTTTATCTTGGTTACCAGTTTCGTGAATGTCAGTTTCTTCGTTAGAGTCCTGAAATTTTTTTCAGTTCAATATTATGATCTTAAATTTATCAGAAATATATATTCCAGAGTACTTGTCAGAGTCTTTATAATAAATCTTCCTGAATAAGAAGTAATTTTGGACATAGCCGACTGAAAATACTTTCAGAGAAGAATCAATATAACACAATAACTGTCAATAAAAAGCTTGAAATGTGGTCGGGCGCGGTGGCTCACGCCTGTAATCTCAGCACTTTGGGAGGCCCAGGAGGGCGGATCACGAGGACGGGAAATCGAGACCATCCTGGCTAACACGGTGAAATCCCATCTCTACTAAAAATACAAACAAAAAAATTAGCTGGGCGTGGTGGCGGGTGCCTGTAGTCCCAGCTACTCAGGAGGCTGAGGCAGGAGGCAGGAGAGTGTCGTGAACCTGGGAGGCGGAGCCTGCAGTGAGCCAAGATTGCGCCACTGCACTCCAGCCTGGACGACAGATTTCAAAATAAATAAATAAATAAATAAATAAATAAATAAATAAATAACTTGAAAGCTTAAAATGTTTATAGTTAAAGGTCATTACAATAATCATGAAATTAACAAGGAAATTTGATTACTTTGTGGAATCAAATATTTTAACATAATTTTAAGAGAGAAGGATAAATTCTCATTTTTCATCAGTGTACTATTAATACTAAAGCTAGTTTTTAAATGACATTTATAAATGAATCTACCCAATCTCAATGAGCTTTGAACACACAAGATTTATTTTTTTTTATTTATCTATTTATTTTTTTATTATTATTATACTTTAAGTTCTAGGGTACATGTGCATAACGTGCAGGTTTGTTACATATGTATACTTGTGCCATGTTGCTGTGCTGCACCCATCAACTCGTCAGCACCCATCAACTCGTCATTTACATCAGGTATAACTCCCAATGCAATCCCTCCCCCCTCCCCCCTCCCCATGATAGGCCCCGGTGTGTGATGTTCCCCTTCCCGAGTCCAAGTGATCTCATTGTTCAAGATTTATTTTTAAAGATTGCCTTCACGTAAGCCATTTATAGCATTTAAAACATATTCATCAGCTTTTTTGCCTCCTACATTTTGTCTTTCTTACTTTGGAACAATCAGTCATTCTACTTTATTAGAATTATCATTTTATTAATTTTACAGATTTAATTATTTCTTTTTTCCTTAACAGAAAAGATATCATATTTGAAACATTCCTTACCAAAACCACCTCTTATTTTCCTTGTATACTTTTCATGAGAGTTGTTTCACTTGTAATTTATAGTAGTTCTAATTTATATATTACTTAGAAGTTTTAATACTTAGCAAGTGTAATTTCTAATGAAAACTATAAACTAAGCATCTGTGAACTGTGAAATACCAACATTGTATAGATGAATACTATTTTATAATTTTTAGAAACATATAGTATAATTTTTGATGTTTATTAACAGACCAAAATATATTTAGCTTTTTCTGTAAATTTTAAGAAAGCAAAAGGAGATAAACTTAAATGTATGTTCAACAATTAATATTTTAGTATTTTATTTTTCTTAGAAATGAACCAGACATGTAATAAATACCTATTACTTTAATTAATTTACAATACCTTTAAGGTTGTTAGTTACCAAAAAGATTTTGAAAACTATTTTTAATTGGATATATATTTTGAAAGGAAAAATTGTTTTTGAAAAGTTTGTTTATAAATTTTTATCCCATTTACACGTTTTAATTCACTTATTATGTTGAATTACTCATGAAAATATCATGAGCCATTTAGCAAAGCTAGCCATCATCGCAAATAATTTTCCTGTTTACAAGTTTTTATAGCCTGTGCATGTTAGGCAGTAATCATGAAAGCAAGAATTCTAAAAAAAAAAAAAAAAAAAAAAAAAAAAAATTATACATAGGTTTTTTTTTTTTAATTTTTGCTGCTGTATTTAATAATCATATACTAAAGGACAGGGCAGTTTTACTTGCACATTTGTCCTTTGGCTAAACTCATACTTTATTCATCTTAAAGTAGTAGAGATACTTTGACTAGTAAATCCAGATAGAATAAAAATGTGTCTACAGTATACTTAATGCTAATAATTCTGAAGACATTTTTTTTGCCTTTATTTACTGACAATTTAAAAACTAGCTTTATTTACCAAAAATTATTCAGATCACATAAACTTAAAAAGCACTTGGGCTTTTGTACTTTCGAGAGTTTTAGGAATGCTTAATGTATGTAAGTGCTCATTTATTTCCAAGCAAATCTAAATAGAATTCCTTTGATGCTCATTTGTTTTCTAGCCAATCTAAATAGAACTCCTTAAATGGATTTTATAAATTAATTTGACAATATAATCCAAAGGTAGGAAAGTATCTCATACTTTCATACTCATTTAAAACTCATACTTCTCATACTCATCCAAAACTCCTCTGAGTGGACAAAACATAGTTTTGTTTTCAAACAGCTTCTTATTTTCTTTTTGGTCTCAGGTAGTTGCTTTTATGGGATCTTGAGCGCCTTGAAAGCGTGGTACTGAAGTTCAAGTAACTGAGCAGGATCTAGAAAGCAAAAAAAAAAAAAAAAAAAAAAAAAAAAAAAAAAAAAAAAAAAACAGTTTGGCACTGGTGCACAGAGATATGTAGGAGGAAGGGGTTTGAAATAAGACATTTCCAAGTATTCTTGAAAACTGGAGTACAAAATTATGCCAACAAGAAGAAGGTAGACAGAAATAGTGGATAATTTAGTCAACAGGGGTTCAAAAAGAGAGGTTTCATGTGACAGAGAAGTTCACATAGGAGCAGCATGGTCCAGTAGGGAGAAAATAGAAGTCTCAAAGACGACTAGAAAGAAGACATCTCCAGCCCAAGGAGTCAGGGAATAATTCTGACTCAAGAAAAAGACCCAAGAAGAAGAACTGCTAGCCCAGAAAGTACCATTCAAAGAAACCTGGAACTCTAAACCAGCTTCAGGAGTACATTAGAATTCTTAAGATTAAAAAATCTGTAATTACCATGTCCAATGGACATTTATTCAGAGCAATAGTCTGACTCACCAATGAATCTCCAATCAGTCAGTCAGGACTAATGACAAAGGTTTCACACGTGAACACTCAGAATAAAAAAAAAATTCAATTATACTTGTTAAAACATGGTAAGGCAGACTCTATTCAAGATCATCACAATAAATAGATACCACTGCAATGGGATTTTGCAGTGGGAGAAAGCAGTTAGGCTCAACACCTAATACAACATGGGCAAGTGGGAATTTAGAGCCAAGAAGCAAGGTTGGGGTCAATGGATAAAAAATTACTAAGAGAAAACATCAGGAATAATTGGAATTCTAGCTAAACTTACATAACAGGATTTTTGCTGATAACAAGCCAGGGTAATCAGACATCTCCTGAAGAATGTTAGAGGGTGAGGAACCTGATCATATATTGAAGGTGTTTAGTTATCAATAAGGGTGAGGGAGTTGCTAAACTGACTTAACAGGGTTATTTACTAAAATTGGAATTTATAAGGAAGTGCACAGATGGGCCTAGGACTAAAATTTCCCTTAAAAAATCATTGTCATTAGTGTTGCCGTGGACATAAATGTGCAAATACATCTTCAAAAGATTGTTTTCAATTATTTTGGAAATATACCCAAAAATGGTAGTGCTGATCTAATTGTAGTTTTTAAAACATTTTTTGAGGAATCTCCATACTGTTTTCCATAGTGATTGCACAGTTTTATCCTTCCCTTAGTAATGAACAAGGGTTCAGATATCAATGCTTTCTGTTTTTTTTCTGTTTCTATTTTTTTGTGGTAGAAATCTTAATGGGTATGTAGTAATAAACCATTGTGGTTTTTATTTGCATTTATCTGGTTATTAGTGATGTTGAGCATATTTTCATATATGTGTTGACTAGTTGTATATAATTTTTTGAGAAATATTTTTACAAGTCCTCAGATCATTTTTAAATTGTGTTATTTATGTTTTATTGTTGAGTGGCAAGAGACTATTATCTATTCTGCAAACTAATTTCTAATTTGGTATATGATTTGCAAATACTATCTCCAATTAATAGATTGCCTTTTCACTGTTTATTGTATCCTTTGATGAAAAAAGTTAAATTTGATGTAGTCCTAACTTGACTCCTTTTGCTTTTGTTGCCTGTCCTATTGGCCTGTAGGTGTTGTTTTGCAATAAATAATTGTCAAATTCAATATCATGAAGCTTCCCCCCTATTTTTTCTTCTAAAAATTTTAGAGCCTTAAATCTTTTACTTAGGTCTTTAAAGCTTTTCTTTTTTTTAGTTTAGTTAGTCTATGTTCAAGATGTATAATAAAGTCTTAACTATAATTTTTGCATAAGAATGTATAGTTTTAACAATATTTGTTGAAGAGAATGTTCTCTTACCTGTAAGTTATCTTGGCCTCCTTGTCAAAGAGCATTTGACCATATATACAAGGGTTTGTTTCTGTGCTCTCTATTGCACCCCATTTGTCAGTTTGTTTGTATTTGTGACAGCACCTCACTTTTTTCCATTATTGCATCTTGTATAAAGTATTAGAATCAGAAAGTGTGAGTGTTTGAAACTTT
This sequence comes from Macaca nemestrina, assembly GCF_043159975.1. Taxonomy (NCBI): domain Eukaryota; kingdom Metazoa; phylum Chordata; class Mammalia; order Primates; family Cercopithecidae; genus Macaca; species Macaca nemestrina. Next base: position 71,887,785 of record NC_092145.1, read on the forward strand.
GTTCTTTAAAAAATGCTTTGGCTATTTGGGATTAATTGATATTCCATACACAATTTAGAATGAATTTTTCTATTTCTGCAAGAAATCCTTTTGGAATTTTGATAGGGATCGTACTGAATCTGTAGATCTCTTTGTGCAGTGATAAATGTGAGTATTACGACTGCCAATCTATGGAGGTTTTCTTAAAATTTGTTTTCATCTTTTAAAATTTGTTTCAGAAATGCTCCTTATTTTCATAGTACAAGTCGTTCACTTCTTCAGTTAGGCTTATTTTTAATAATTGTATTCTTTTTGATGCTATTATAAATAAATTGCTTTTGCTTCCTTTTCAGATTGTTCATTGTATATAGAAATGTAACTGATTTTTGAGTGTTCATTTTGTATCCTGCAATTTTCCTGAAGGCATTTATTAGTTATAACAATTTTTACATTGTTGTTGGTGTTGAATCTTTAGACTTTTCTACATATACAATCAATTCATCTACAAATAGAAAAAAAAAATATTTACCTCTTCCTTTCTATTTGGATGCCTTTCCTCCCTTTTTTTTTTCATATTTATTGTGTCTAGGGTCTCCTATATTATGTTATATAGAAGAAGCAATAGTTAGCATCCTTGGTTTGTTCCTGCTCTTAAAACAAAAGCGTTTAGTATTTCACTATGAAGTGTGATATTAGCTGTGGGCTTTTTATAAATGGCCTTTATTATGTTAAGATGGCTTTCTTCCATTCCTACTTTTTTGAGTGTTTCTATTATAAAAGGTGCTTTACCATGAAGGGGAAGCTCTGCTGTACATGACAAATAACTTTTTCCTTGCTTCTTTGAAGCTTCTCTCTTTGTCTTTGACTTTAAAGTTTGATTGTAACTTGTCTTGTAGTTCTCTTTGGATTTTTTTCCAGTTTAAGTTATTTGTGATTTTTGAATTTCCATGTCTAATTCTGTAGATTGTGAAGTTTTTAACTGTAATTTCTTCAAATATGCTGTCCTTCTATTTATCTGTTTCTCTTTTGGGAATCCACAATGTGTATATTGGTATGCTTGATAGTCTCCCATAATTCCCCTAGGCTCTTTGCTTTCCTTCTTTTTTTTTTTTTTTTTAATTTTTGCTCCTTTGACTCAATGATTTCAAATGACCTGTCTTCAAGTTCACTTATTCTTTTTTTTTGTCTTGCCAATTCTGTATTGAACTCTTTCAGTAATTTTCTTATATTTAAATGTTTATATTTTTCAGCCCCAGAATCTTTGATGATTTTTGCATTTTATCCTTGTTGATATTTTTACTTTTATGCATAGCTCTACTGATTTCATTTAGTTATCTGTCTTTGTTTTTAGCTTATTTAACATATTTGACACATTTGAAATTATTTCTCAGGTATCTCATAGATCTGCATTTATTTAATGTCAGCTTCTGGAATTTTATTTTTCCCCTTAGATTAAGCCATATTTTCTTGTTTCCTTGTATGCTTTGTAAACTTTAATGATTATTTGGGCAGTTGGAAAGCAACCACCTCTCACAGTTTCTGTGTACTGTCTTTATTTGTGGAAGCCCCTCAACAATCAGCGCAGCTGAAGGTTCTAGGATTTCCAAAGTTTTCCCATATCTTATTCCACCTGTTGTCTATCTGTATAACTTAAGCTCAAAATGTGCTGCATAGTCACCTCTGCTTTCAGTAGCTCCAAACTCTGGCACTAGTCCTTCAAGTGCTTTGAGTAAGGAAAAGCAGAAATTATTCCCTTGGATAAGCCACCAGTTAATCCTTAACATCAGATGCATTTCTATACTGAAGGAAGAGTCCTCATGTAGGACATTACCTTCTCATTGTTTCACACTATGCTGTGGCGGGAAACACATGGTCTTGCACTTCAAATGCCTTTCATTTTCCCCTTTCTTTCATAGGAATCTCTTCTTGATTTTGCAGTGGTTTGATCGCTGTAGCTTCTCAAATAGTCATTAGATTTTTTAGAGAGGTATTCTGATCTGTGTTCTTTGTGTGAGGAAAGAAGGCTGGTAATCTCTTGGTCTGCCACGCTGCTGATGTCACCTAATCCCATGGTATCTTTTAAAACTTCTATAGAAATTTATGGAAAAGACTTTGAGATATTACTGCACTTAAGCTTTGAGTTATCTGAGTGTTAGATATTTATGCAATCGTTTTTCAGGAAATTCTGAGTACTGATCAAGGATTGGCCTGATTATAATGAAATCATTCTTCTCAAATGTTATGACAGGCAGTATAACATATTGAAGATTCTTTGTGCTATAAATAAGGATCCATAAATTCTAGAACTAAGAAGCCATAAATTCTAGCATTAAATTTCATTCGGTTATCTTGGCCAAACCATAGAGTTCCTGTGTGCCAGAGAAGGTTGTAATATACATTAGAATCTTCTAGATTTGGGCTGAAAAACATTCCATTCCATTTAGAAGAGTGAACACTTGAACAAGTCTCTAAATCCAGTATGTATTATTACTATTTACAACTTTTGCATAGACGGAAATTGACCTTTTTGTGTGCTGAGTCCTATGCATTTTTATCACATTTATAGATTCATGCAACCCTCACCACAATCAAGACAGAAAACAGTTTCATTATCCCAAAAATTGTCTTTATGCTGCTCCTTTGTATTAAAACCCGTCCCCTATATTTATTTCCAGGCTACCACTGACCAGTTTGTTTTCTATCACTTTAGTTTTGTGTTTTCCCTGAAGTCATATAAATTAAAGTGATTAATAAATATCATTTTGAGATTGGCTTGTTTTACTCAGCATAATTCTTCTGAGATCCATTTATGTTATTGCATGTATCAATAATCCATCCCTCTTTACTGCTGAGTAATATTCCTCTATATAAATGTACCAGTTTTTTATTTATTCACCCTTTGAAAGACAGTAGTTTCTAGTTTTTGGAATTTATAGCCAAGCTGTTATAAATATTCATATGCAGGTTTGTGTACAAATACATTTTTATTTTTCTATGCTAATACCTGGATATGGAATTGCTGTGTCATAAAGTAAATACATATTTAACTTTATTTATAAGAAATATCTAAATTACTTTTGCAAAGTAGCTGTGTTCTTTTGCATTTCGATCAGAAATATACAAAAGTTTGAATTGCTCCTAAATCTTACCAACACTTAGTATTGTTAATTTTATGTTTAAGTTTTAATCATTTTAATGTGCATAGGGATAACTTAAAATGGTTTCTTTGCATGTTCTAATGATTAGCAATATTAATCATTTTATGTGCTTTTATGCCATCTATGTATCTTCTTTGATGAAATATCTTTTAAAATCTGTTACTTATTTAAAAACTGGATTATTTTCTTATCATGTTATCAATATAATCTGAATACAATTGCTTTATTAGATATATGCTTAGCAATTTTTTTTCTAGTCTAAGGCTTGTCTTCTCATTTTTAAAATTATGTTTTCCTGAGAGGGAACATTATTATTGTCAATGAATGTAAATTTATTTTATTTCTTTTATGTATTTTGCATTAGTTGTTATATCTGAGAACACTTCTATGAAACCCAGGAGTGAAATTTCAGTTGAGGTATTTTATTGCACATAATTAATTCTTCTAATATTATCTATTGAAAAAGAAGATACTCAACTTACTGAATTGCTTTTGTGCCTTTGTCAGTAATTGGCCAAATTTGTTTATGTCCAATTCTGAACTCCACTTGGTTCTATTTATCAATGAGTTTATTATTTCACTAATGCCGCACTGTATTTATTATTGTAGCTTTATCATAAGCATTAAAATAGGATAGTATGAGCCATCTAAATTTATTTTTTAATTATTATTATGCTTTTTTAATCCTTTGCCTTTCTATATAAATTTTTAAAAGAATTCGTCTAACTTATAAAATGTATGCTAGAATTTTCAGTGAAATTGTGTTTAGTCTATACCTCAATTTGGAAAGAAATAAAGCCTTAAGTATATTGATTTATTGTATTATTTAATGAACCTGATATGCCTCTTTAGAGTTTTTAAAATATATTTTACCAGCATTTTTAAATCTTCAATATACAGATCATGCAAATATTTTGTTAGATTTCTACCTAAATATTTTATTTGTGGGGTGCTATTATAAATGGGATTACATAATTTTTAATGCACTTTCTAGTTTTCACTACTCTATATGGAAATATGATTGACTTTATGTGGTTGATTTTGGATCTGCCAAACTTGCTAAAGTTTTTCTGATAGTCCTATGAGCTCTAGAGCACATTCCTTGATATTTATATGTAGATAATCATGTTGTCTCTGAATAGAGATAGCTTATTTCCTTCCATTCTGTGTTAATTTTTTTTTTTTTTTTTTTCAGTTTGCCTAATTGCACTGGCAAGGCAAGAACTTCCACTACTATGTTGGATAGAAGAGGTGAGACTGGATTTCTGTGCCTTCTGTAATTCTAGCTTTATGTTTGCTTGCTTGTCCACTTGTTTTGTATAGGTTCTTTTTAAGATGAAAGAAGTTTTTTTTCTATTTGTAGGGTGCTGAGAAGTTTTATTATAAATAAAAGTTGAATTTTGTCAAATGATTTTTCTGCATAAATTGACATGGCTATGTGATTTTTTTCTTTATTCTGTTAATATGATCAAAATTAATTTTTTAAATATATTTTATTTATAGATCAGTTTTAAGTTCTTAGAAAAATTCAGTAGAATGGAAAGAGAATTCCCATATATGATTTGCCCCTACACAGCCCACACATGCACAACCTCCTGCACTATCAATGTCCCACACCACAGTGGTACATTTGTTACAACTGATAAATCTATTGACACATCATTACCCAAAGCCTACAGTTTACCTTATAGTTTACTGTTAGTGCTTTTCTAATTCTGATCAGGCTGACATAACGAAATAACTAGAGATGAACTGGTTTAAGCGACATACACTTATTTTCTCAAAGTTCTGAAAGCTGAAAGTCAAGATCCAGTGCCAGCAGGGATGGTTTCTAGTGATGTTTCTCTTCTCAGCTTACAGATAGCACCTTCTCATTGTGTCCTCACATGACTTTTTCTCTGTGACTGCATGGAGAAAGAGAGAGAGAAACAAACAGATAAATATGGTGCCTCCTCCTCTTATTATAAAGACATCAATCCTATCATATTTAAGCCTCACTCTTAATACCTCATTTAACTTTAATTACCTTATTAAATAAACTGTCTCTAAATACAGTATAATAGGGCTTCAAAATTGAACTTTGCAACTAATACAATTCAATTCAGTCCATAATAGCGTTGCCCATTCTGTCGGTTTTGCCAAATGTATACATATCATGTACAGGAATTTGAATTGTATCTGACATTGTAGAACTATACAGCATAGTTTTACTTCCTTGGAACTTTTATGTGATATGCCAGTTAATCTAATCCTTCCTCCATCCTCTTACAAACACTGATCATTTTACTGTCTTTATAGTTTTGCCTTTTCTAACATATCATATAAATGAAGTTACATAATATGTAGCTTTTTCAGACTGACTTATTTCCCTTAGTAATATGCATTTAAGGTTTTCTCATGTCTTTGTATGCCACCATAGCTCATATTTTAGTGCTGAATAATATTCCATTATCTACGGTTTACCACAGATTACCTATCCATTCACCTACTGAAGGACATCTTGTTTGCTTCCAAGTCTAGGCAAGTATGGATAAGGCTGCTACAAAAACCTCTGTACAGATTTTTGTGTGGATATAAGTTTTCAACACTTTTGTGTAAGTACCAAAGAATATAATTGTAGGATTATGTGGTAAGAGTATGTTTAGTCATGTAACAAGCTGCCAAAGCTTCTTCCAATGAGGTTGTACCATTTTGTATTCCCACCACCAATATGTATATTTTTAATTTTTAATGAAGTATGGCTTATCGATTTTTTTTTCCTTCATGGATTGTGATTTTGGATTTGTATCTAGATGGTTATTATTATACCCCAGTTCATCTAGATTTTCTCCTATGTTATCCTCTAGGAGTTCTATAGTTTGCATTTTATATTTAGGTCCATGATACATTTTAAGTTAATTTTTGTGAAAATTATAAGGTCTGTGTCTAGATTATTATTTTTGTGTTGAAGATCAACTGACCATATTCCTGTATGTCTATTGCTACAAGGATATTGTTCCATATTCTTACCAACAGTTGTTGCTGTCAGTCTTTTTTATTATAGCCACTTTAATTGTTTTGTAGCGGTATCTCATTGCTGTTTTCATTTGTGTGTTCCTGATGACATATTATGTGGAGCAACTTTTCATATGTTTATTTGTCACCTGTATATATTTTTGGTGAGGTGTCTGTTAAAAATTTTTGCCTCTTTTTTATTATACTTTAAGTTCTGGGGTACATGTGCAGAACGTACAGTTTTGTTACATAGGTATGCACGTGCCATGGTGGTTGGCTGCACCCATCAACCTGTCACCTACATTAGATATTTCTGCTAATTTTATCCCTCCCCTAGTCGCCCACCCCCTGACAGGCCCCGGTGTGTGATGTTCCCCTCCCTATGTCCATGTGTTCTCACTGCTCGACTCCCACTTATGAGTGAGAACATGTGGTGTTTGGTTTCATGCTCTTGTGTTATTTGCTGAGAATGATGGTTTCCAGCTTCATCTATGCCCCTTCAAAGGACATGAACTCATCCTTTTTTATGGCTGCATAGTATTCTATGGGGTACATGTGCCACATCTTCTTTATCTAGTCTAACATTGATGGGCATTTGGGTTGTTTCCAGGTCTTTGCTATTGTGAATACTGCCACAATAAACATACATGTGCATGTGTCTTTATAGTAGAATGATTTATAATACTTTGGGTATGTACCCAGTAATGGGATTACTGAGTCATATGGTACTTCTAGTTCTAGATCCTTGAGGAATCGCCATACTGTTTTCCATAATGGTTGAACTAGTTTACAATCCCACCAACAGTGTAAAAGTGTCCATATTTCTCCACATCCTCATGAGCATGTTGTTTCCTGACTTTTTAATGATCGCCATTCTAACTGGCGTGAGATGGTATCTCATTGTGGTTTTGATTTGCATTTCTCTAATGACCAGTGATGATGAGCATTTTTTATGTCTGTTGGCTGCATAAATGTCTTCTTTTGAGAAGTGTCTGTTCATATCCTTTGCCCACTTTTTGATGGGGTTATTTGTTTTTTTTTCTTGTAAATTTGTGTAAGTTCTTTGTGGATTCTGGATATTAACCCTTTGTCAGATGGATAGATTGCAAATATTTTCTCCCATTCTGTAGGCTGCCTATTCGCTCTGATGATAGTTTATTTTGCTGTGCAGAAGCTCTTTAATTTAATTAGATTCCATTTGTCAATTTTGGATTTTGTTGCCATTAGTTTTGGTGTTTTAGACGTGAAGTCTTTGCCCATACCTATGTCCTGAATGGTATTGCCCAGGTTTTCTACTAGGATTTTTATGGTCCTAGGTCTTACATTTAAGTCTTTGATCCATCTTGAGTTAATTTTTGTATAAGGTGTAAGGAAGGGGTCCAGTTTCAGTTTTCTGCATATGGCTAGCTAGTTTTCCCAACACCGTTTATTAAATAAGGAATCTTTTCACCATTGCTTGTTTGTGTCAGGTTTGTCAAAGATCAGATGATTGTAAATATATGGTGTTATTTCTGAGGCCTCTGTTCTGTTCCATTGGTCTATATATGTGTTTTGGTACCAGTATCATGCTGTTTTTGTTACTGTAGCCTTGTAGTATAATTTGAAGTGAGGTAGCATGATGTCTCCAGTTGTGTTCTTTTTGCTTAGGATTTTCTTGGCTATACAGACTCTTTTTTGGTTCCATATGAAATTTAAAGTAGTTTTTTCTAATTCTGTGAAGAAAGTCAATGTTAGGATCTTTATATGTTATGTTATCCTTATATCTCATATATATAAAGGAAGAGCTAAATGAATGAGATAGTACATGTTCATAAACAGAAAGACTCAATATCTTAAAGATGTCCATTATTCCTAAATCTATCTGCAGATACAATGCAATCCCCTTCAAAATTTCAACAATGGCAAGGCCTGATGGCATGCAACTATAATTGCAGCTACTCAGTAGGCCAAGTTTGAAGGAGTTCAGAACTAGACTGGGCAACATAAGGAGACTCCATATCAAAATCCCAGCAAATCATTTTTTGGTTATGAAAAAACTGACTCTAAGGTTTATACGGAAAGGCAAAAGATCCGGAATACCCAACTTGATATTTAAAAAAAGAATCAATATGACTACTGACACTACCTAACATCAGAACTTCCTATAAAGTTATAATAATCAAGACAGTGATATTCATAAATGAGTAGACAAACAGACCAATGAAACATAATAAAGAACCTAGAAATGGACACACATGAATATAGTCAGTTAATCTCCAACACAAATGAAAAAGCAATATAATAGAGCAAATATAATCTTTTTAACAAATAGTGCTGGAACATCTGGATATCTTCATGCAAACAAAAAATAATAATCTAGACACAGACCTTATACTTTTCACAAAAAGTAACTTAAAATTCATTATGGACCTAAATATATAATGCAAACTATATAACTCCTAGAGGGTAACATAAAAAATCTAGACGAACAGGGGTATAATAATAACTTTCTATATACAAAACCAAAGTCACAATCCATGTAGAAAAAAAATTTATAAGCCAGACTTCATTAAAAATTACAAATTTCTGCTTTGCAAAAGACACTATAAAGGGGATGAGAAGATAATCTACAGAATGGGGAGAAAATATTTGCGAAAGATACATATTAGATAAAGCACTGTTACCAAAATATGCAAAAAAAAAATGCTTATCACTCTACAATACAAAAAAACTCAATTAAAAAAATGGGCAAGAGAGTTTGAAGTCAGGTAGCTTTTATTCATATATTTTATTGTATATAATATATAATATGTAATGTATATTTTATTATATATTGGAAATTATATAGAACATATTTTATTATATAATATATACTGTATATAATATATATTGTATATTATACAATATGCATTTTAGTATATATTCTATGTAATATATATTTAATATATATTTAATATATATTATTCTAGATAAGTGTATATGTATTTATTATCTATAATAAAAATATGTTATAATTATAATTATATAATAAATGTGTGTGTGTATATATACACTTATCTAGAATTCTGTACCTGGTGATATCTTTCAAAAATGGAGGAGTTATAAAGACTTTCTCAGACAAACAGAAACAGAAACTTCCTGCCAGTAGATGTGCCTCGCAAAAACTGTTAAATAAGTTGTTTAGGTAGCAGGATAATTATATGGGTCAGAAAGTTAAATCTACATAAAGAAACAAAGATCATCAGAGAATGAATAAGTTAAGGTAAAATATAAAATTATTTTTATTCTATATATTTTACTATATATAGTAAATAATAAAATATGTAATAAATAAATAAATATATAATAAAATATGTATATTTTATTATAGAAATACATATACTATATATAATAATATATAATTTTATATAATAAAACATATATATATTTTTTTTATTTCAGTACTTTAAATACAGCACTCCGTCTTCACTTTTTGCTTGCACGGTTTCTGAGAAGTCAGATTTCATACTTATCCTTACTCCTCTATAGGTAAGATTTTTTTTTTTCCTCTGGCTTCTTTAAGGATATTTTCCTTTATCATTTATTTTATTTTGTGAAGTTTGAATATGATATATTTGGGTGCATAGTTTGCTGTTGTTGTTTTCAACTTTTTCTGTTTGATGTTTTCTTAGCTTCCTGGATCTATGGCTTGACGCATTACATTAATTTGGAGAAGTTATCTGTCATTATTTCTTCTAATATTTGTTCTGTTTTTTCTGTCTTCCGCTTCTGGCCTTTATATTGCACAATCAATGTTATACATTTTGGAATTGCCCCAGCATTTGTGGATGTTCTGTTCTGATTTTCTCTCTTTCTTTTCTTTTAAGTTTAGGAAGTTTCTTTTGCTATATAATTAAGCTCAAATATTGTTTCCTCAGCTGGTTCTAGTCTAGTAATGAGACATTTAAAGGCTTTCCTCTCAGTTACGTTAGACTCTGATGAAACAGAAGCAGCTTAAGTTCAGGTAAAACAGTTTCTCCTGAGTGCAGGCGTTGTTAAGAAGGAAAGAATATTCTGGCATATTTCTTTTATCTATCTATCTATCTATCTATCTATCTATCTATCTATCTATCTATCTATCTATCATCTATCTTTTTTTTGAGATGGAGTCTCGCTGTCGCCCAGGCTGGAGTGCAGTGGCCTGATCTCGGCTCGCTGCAAGCTCCGCCTCCCGGGTTCACGCCATTCTCCTGCCTCAGACTCTGGAGTAGCTGGGACTACAGGAGCCCGCCACCACGCCAGGCTAATTTTTTGTACTTTTAGTGGAGACGGGGTTTCACCATGTTAGCCAGGATGGTCTTGATCTCCTGACCTCGTGATCCACCCACCTCTGCCTCCCAAAGTGCTGGACTTACAGGGGTGAGCTACCGCGCCCCGCCTGGCATATTTCAAAAATAGGAAATAGAGCTCATTTTCTATTACTCCCCTTTGTGTATCTATGTATACTCAATATTTACCTCCTACTTGTAAGTGAGAACATTCAGTATTTGGCTTTCTCTTCCTGTGTTCACTGAAAATAATGATCTCCAACTCCATTCATGTTGCTGCAAAGGACATGCTTTCTTTTTGTTTTCAGTTTTCATAGTTTTCCATGGTGTATATGTAGCATATTTTCTTTAATCTGTCCACATTAATGGGCATTTAGGTGGGTTCCATGTCTTTGTTATTGTGAACAGTGCTGTAATAAACATATATGTGCATGTGTCTTTCTTGGTGTATTAGTCTGTTTTCACACTGCTATAAAAAACTACCTGAAACTGGGTAATTTCTTAAGAAAATAGGCTTAATTGACTGACAGTTCCTCAGGCTATACAGGAGGCATGGCTGGGGAGGCCTCAGGAAACTTTTAATCATGGCAGAAGGTGAAGGGGAAGCAAGCATGTCTTTGCGTGGTAGGCAGGAGAAAGTCAAAGAGGAGGTGCTACACATCTTCAAACAACCAGATCTTGTAAGAACTCTATCAGGAGACAGCACTAGGGGGTTGGTGCTAAGCCCCCATGATCACCACCACCATGATCTAATCACCTCCCACCAGGACCCACCTTCAACAATGGGAATTAAAATTTAACATGACATTTGGGTGGGGACACAGAACGAACCATATCACTGAGAGAATGATTTATATTCTTAGGCATAATATACCCAGTAATGTGACTATTGTAGTGAATGGTAGTTTTGTTATAACTTCTTTGAAAAATCTCCAAACTGCTCTCAACAGTGGCTGAAATAATTAGCATTGCCTCCAGCAGTGCATAAGCATTCCCTTTTCCATACAACCTTGCCAGAATCTGGTTATTGTCTTGTTTGCTGTTGTTGTTGTGATTGTTATTGTTTTACCTTTTAGTCATAGACATTCTGATTGGTGTGAGATGGTATTTCATTGTGGTTTTGATTTGCATTTCTTTAATGATTAACGATGATCATTTTTCATATGCTTTTTGGCCATGTTTATGTCTTCTCTTGCGAAGTGTCTGTTTATGACCCTTACCCATTTTTTAATGTAGTTGTTTATTTTTGCTTGCTAATTTGTTTAAGTTTCTTTCAGATTGTGAATATTAGACCTTTGTGGGATGCATAGTGTGTAAATATTTTTTCTTTCATTCTATAGGCTTTCCGTTTACACTGTTGATAGTTTCTTTTGCTGTGCAGAATCTCTTTCATTTAATTAGATCTCACTTGTTAATTTTTGGTTTTGTCATAATTGCTTTTAAAGCCTTAGTCATGACATGTTTGATAGGTCCTATGTGCAGAATGATATTTCCTAGGTTATCTTCAAGGGATTTTATAGTTCTAGGTTTTTACATTTTAAAGTTTTTAATCTATCTTCTGATGATTTTTTTAGATGGGGAAAGGAAGGGGTTCAGTTTTAATCTTCTGCATATGGCTAGTCAGTTATGCCAGCACCATTTATCAAATTTTGAATGCTTTCCCCATTGCTTGATTTTGTCAAGTTTGTCAAAGATGGATGATTGTAGACAGGTGGCTTTCTTTCTGGGTTCTTTATTCTGTTTCATTGGTTTATGTGTGTTTTTCTACCAGTACCATGCTATTTTGTTTACTGTAGCCTTGTAGTATAGTTTTAATTCAGGTGGGAAAATCATTTTGAATGGGATTGATTTGACTATTCAGACACTTTTTTTTGGTTCAATATGAATTTTGGAATGTTTTTTTTTTCTAATTCTTTGAAAATGTCTTTGGTAGTTTGATAGGAATAGCACTGAAATAGTCAATTGTGTTTGACAGAATGGTCATTTTAACAATATAGATTTTCCTGTCACTTAGCATGGCATTTTTGTGTGAACTTCATTTTATTTCGGCAGTGTTCTACAACTCTCACTGTAGATATTTTTCACCTCCCTGATTAGCTGTACTCCTGGTTTTATTTGTGTGTGTGTGTGTGTGTGTATGTGTATGTATGTGTGTGTGTGGCTACTTTGAATGGGATTGTGTTTTGAATTGACTATTGGCTTGTACATTGTGGTGTACAGAAATGCTACAGATTTTTGTACATTGATTTTGTATCCTGAAACTCTGCCAAAGGTGTTTTTTAGGTCTAGGATGTTTTATGCTGAGACTATGGGGTTTTCAAGGTATAAAATAATATCATCTACAAACAGAATAGTTTGACTTTCTCTCTTTCTGTTTATATGCCTTTAATTTTTTCTCTTTCCTGATTGTTCTGGCTAGGATTTCCAGTACTATATTGAATTGGAGTGGAGAGAAATGGCATCCTTGTCTTATTCTGGTTCTCAAGGGAAATGCTTCCAGCTGTTGCCTGTTCAGCATGTTGTTGGCTATATGTTTGTTAGGGAGGGTTCTTATTATTTTGACATACGTTCCTTTAATGCATAGCTTAAAGAGGATTTTTAACATGAAGGAAGGTTAAATTTTATTAAAGCCTTTTCTGTATCAATTGGGGTGATCGTGGGGCTTTCTGCTTTTAGTTCCTTTTATGTGATGAGTGATGCTTATTTTTGTACATTAACCCAACCTTGAGTCTCAGGAGTAAAGTCAACTTGCCCATGGTGGATTACCTTTTTGATGTGTTTCTGGATTCAGTTTGCTAGCATTTTGCCGAGGATTTTCACATCTATATTCATCAGAAATACTGATTTGACGTTTCCTCTTGTTGTTGTTACTCTGCCAAGTTTTGGTGTTACAATGATGCTGGCCTCATAGAATTAGTTAGGTAGTGGTCCCTTCTCAATTTTTTTTTGAATAATTTTAGTAGGATTTGCACCAACTCTTCTTTATATGCCTGGTAAAATTTGGTTGTGAATCTTTCTGATCCAGAGCCTTTTCTGGTTGGTCATTTTTGTTACTGATTTAGTTTCAGAATTTATTGGTCTGTTCAGGCTTTCAATTTGTTTTAGTTAAATCATGGAAGGCTGTATGATTCCAGTTTATTCATTTCTGGTAGCTTTTCTAGTTTGTGTGCATGGAGGTGCTTATAATACTGTCTGAGAAGTTTTTTTGTATTTCTTTGGGTTCAGTAGTCATGTCTCTTTTGTCATTTATGATTGTATTTATTTGAATCATCTCTGTATTTTATTACTCTTGCTAGCAGTCTATCAATTAAATGTATTCTTTCGAACAACCACTTTTTGGCTTTGTTGATCTTTTATATGGTTTTTCGTGTTTCAGTTTTCTTTAGTTTAGCTCTCATTTTTATTATTTTTTTAATACTAGTTTTGGTGTACTTTTACTGTTTTTTTTCTAGTTTCCCTAGGAGTGATGATAGGTTGTTAATTTGAGAACTTTCTAAATTTTTGATGTGTGTATTTATTGCCATAAACTTTCCTCTTTATGGTATTTTAAGTGTGTCCTAGAGATTCTGGTATGCTTTATTTTTGTTTTTATTACCTGCAAAGAATTTCTCGATTTCTGCCTTAATTTCATTGTTTACTTAAAAGACACTCTAGAGCAGATTGTTTGAATTCCATGTAGCTATCTTGTTTTGAGCAGTGTTCTCAGTATTAATTTTTATTTTTATTGCTCTGTTGTCTGAGAGTGTGGTTGGTATAATTTTGGCTGTGTAAACTTGTTGAGATTTTCTTCTGGCCAAGGATGTGATCAATTTTAGAGTATGGGCCCAGTGCAGATGGGAAGGTATATTATGCTGTTGTTGAGTGGCTTGTTCTGTAGGTGTCTATCTGTTCCATTTAGTTGAATTTTGAGTTCAGATCCTGAATGGTTTTCTGCTTCAATTATGTGCCTAATATTGTCATTGGGATTTTAATGTCATCTACTATTATTGGGTGGTTATATTTAGCCTTAAGGACCTCTTATGAGGCATGTCTGGTGGTAATGAATTCCCTTAGCGTTTGCTTGCCTAAAAAGGATTTTATTTCTTCTTTGCTGATGAAGCTTAGTTTGGATGGATATAAAATTCTTGTTTGGTATTTCTTTGCTTTAAGAACACTGAAAATAGTCTTCCCCCAATTTCTTCTGACTCAAAGTCTTTCTGTTGAGAAATGCACTGTTAACCTGACAGGGTTCCCTTTGTAGTTGACCTGCCTTTTCTCTCTAGTTGCCCTTGGTATTTTTTTCTTTCACATTGACCTTGGAGAATCTGATGACGATGTGTCTTGGGGATAGTTCTCTTGCATGGTATCTCACAAGGCTTCTCTGAGTTTCTTGAATTTGAATGTTGGCCTCTCTAGCAAGTTTTGGAACATTTTAATGGATAATACCCTCAAATATATTTTCCAAGTTGCATGTTCTTTCTCCCTCTCTTTCAGGGATGCCAATGTGTCATAGGTTTGGTCTCTTTAAATAATTCTATATTTTTGGAGGCTGTGCTCATTTTTAAATTTTTTTTTCTTTATTTTTGTTTAACTGAGTTGATCCAAATAATTGTTTTTTAACTCTGAGATTCTTTCAGCTTGCTCTGTTCTGCTGTTAATATTTCTTATTGTACTATAATATTCTTGTAGTGATTTTCCAGTTCTGTATGATAAATTTGATTCTAAAAATTGATATTTTTTATCTCTTGTGTTTTTTAATATATGATATATAATATATACATTATATAATATATATGATTTATATAATATATACATTATATATTATATAATATATATGATATACATTATATATAATATATATATTCCATACATATATATATTTCCTTAGATTGGGTTTCAACTTTTCTTGTGAATCTCTATGGTCTTTGTTGTTTTACATATTCTGAGTTCTATGTCTTTCATTTCAGTCATTTCAGCCTTGTTAAGAACTATTGTTTGGAATTGGTGCAGTTATTTGTAGGTAAGAAGACACTGACTTTTTGAGATGCCAGAGTGCTTGTGCTGGTTCTTTTTATTTGGGGTTGATGTCCCTTTAATCTTTGAAGTTGCTGTTCATTGAAGAGTTATTTTTTCCTTTTATAATATTTGATGCCCTTGAGGGTTTGACTGTGGTGTAAGTTGGGTTCATACAACTGGCTTCATTTCTGGATGCTTGCAGGACACCATGGCTCAGTTCAGTACTGCTGGTCTGCGTGCTCTAACTCTGAGGGGCTGGGACCAGGCCCATAGCGTTTTTTCTCTGGCTTCCTGAAGTTAAGCACTTGCTGTGTCCGAGGGTCAAATATTTTCCTGGTTTGCTTGCAATGACACTCCAATGCGGTGCCCACAAAAGTGGTTCATCAAGACAGTGGCAACAGAGTTTCAGTTTGCATGCTGTGTATGCCAGTGGTGGTGTGGCAGCATTGTCTGTGTGTGCATGTGTGCCAGAAGTATGATGAGTCATGCATGTGCCAGTAAGAATGGGGTAGAGGCACCTGTGTGTGCACACTTTTGCTAGTGGTGGCAATCTTCATCTCTTTTGGGACCTGTCACTTGCTAGCCCTGAATATTTGGCTACTACCTCCTTTATCTTAGCTTCCATTTTTTTCTCACAACAAAATAAATTGTGACTGTTTGTGTGGAAGGTTCTGCAGAAGGATTGGGAAAAATGAGATTATTTTGAAATTTTCTTCTCTCAGTTATTCCATTCTAGGTTTACCTGGATAACAGCCCATTTTAGCTATACATAATGACATTTACTCATCAGCAAGCCTCTAGTAAGTCTACACAAATCCAAGGCTGTAAAGAAATACTAAACAGTAAAAGTGAAAAACTAAAAAGTTGCTCTTACTATTGCAATGTAATGGCAGAAATTTGGAAGAAGCCAATTTAAATCTTGTGATAAAATTGATGCAATAAGAATTTTGACCTAATTTTTGACATCTAAATTGGCAGTTTTAAAAAACTGTGAAATACATCACATTGACTAAAAGGAAGCTAAGAAGCAGTGGTACTAACGTATTTAGTCTTATCCTTTAGATTTTCCATGATGTTAAACTCCTTTGGAATACTAAAGTCTTTAAAATAGAACTGAAGTTTATTCCTACAGCATGCATTTTCTAATTGCTCCCATAATTTTTATTCTTTCTTTTTCCCTTTCCTGTTTTTTGGGGGAGGATTATTTGAATATTTTTAATATTTTATCTATTAAATTTTTTACTATGTCTATGATTTTATTAATGGTTGCTCTAGGGTTTAAACTATAAAGACTTTGTAGAGTCAACTTAATAAATATTTTACCGCTTCAAGTGGAATGTAGACAGCTTATCATAAAATAAGTCCCTTTACAATTATCCCTTTCTGTTGTGTTTGTCATACCTGTACATACACTGAAAATTCATCAATGTAACGGTAGTTTCCTTTTATATGTGGTTTTGCTTTTTGTAGTTTCAATGACCTGTGGTCAATTATAGTCTGAAAATATTAAGTGGAAAATTCCAGAAGGAAATAGCACACAAATTTTAAATTGTGTGTCGTTCTGAGTAGCGTGATGATGATGATGAAATCTTGTGTCATCCTGCTCTGTTTCACCAAGGATATAAATTGTCCCTTTTTATAACATATCTATGATGTATATGCTACCTTTTCATTAGTCACTCAATAGCTGTGTTGGTTATCAGGTTGAGAAACCATAGCATATATATAGAGTTCAGTATTATCTGTGGTTTTATGCATCTACTGCAGGTCTTAGAACATATCCCTTGATAATAAGGGAGGATTACTCTACATACTTTGCTTTAACCTGTTATACCTATTTCTTAGAACTTAAGAGGGGATTAGACTAATACATCTACTCAGATACTTACTGTTCCTGTTAATCTTCATTTTTGATGTGCCAAGTGTTCCCCTGATATCATTGCCCTCTTAGATGAAGAACTTTCTTTAGCATATCTCTTTTAGAGAAGAACTGCTGATAAAAAAAAAAAAAGAAAAATCTCTTAGACTCCTTTCATGTGAGAACATCTTTTTTTCATCTTTAATTCTAAGGTCATTTTCACTGGACATACAGTTATGTGTTGAGAGTACTCAAGTTCCAACACGTTACTCGTTAAGTCAGCAATATGGTGGAATAGCAGATTTCAGTTCTCATTTCTATTCTATAGAAATGCCAATTTTCCAGCCACCTACAGATGAGAATAACCTTGTGGAAGCCCCAGAGTTAAGGTGAAGTTACAGCACCCCGGTGGAGCAAAATATCTGAGACTGGATATATTGAAGAGGGTAAAAAAAAAAAAAAAAAAAAATGTAGTTTCATTTTACCTAAAACACTCTTCCCCCGAGGCATTAGAGATCAGTCTCAAGAGAGGCCCCTTCAAATTGAAGATGATAAGAACAGTTTCATTTTACCCATGACAGCTCTCAACCAAGGCAACACAGCTTGGTGCTGAGAGAGGCCCCCTCAATCTGTAATTTCTCCCACAAGAGAAAGTGAGAGTGAAGTGAACACCTGGTGTCTCCAGACTTGCAGGATGCTTATCAGGAGGCCTGATTATGTCTTATCCCATCCAGAGCACTGAGGGGATTGGTACCTCTGAATTATCTGGGGGAAGTTAGGAGCAAGATGAAAGACCTGGAGTTAATAGCAACCTATGTGTGAATCACAACAGCCATCTGTGGATCTTGTCAACTGACCTGTAAACTCCAAGAAACTTTTCCATAAACCCTACAAAACAACACACCTGCAGAATCCCACAATCAGTTTACATATGCCACCATCATTCTCTATGCCACCATGACCAGCACCCCACATGCCGTGGTGCACAGTGCCCCATGTTATTTCTACAGAGGGCATGTACAAGACTTCTCTGATAGCACACAGATCTCAAAAGCAGGTGTGGATATCATTATCTTGCTCTATTCTACTGGATTTGATGAAGGGGTACACTGTTGAACATTTGAGGACAATTTCCTAAGGAAAATAAATAAGAGGCTGGAAACATCTGACCGATTTTGTGGGGTCAATATAAAACACACATAATATGAATCATTTTTCTAAAATGAAACAAGAGGAGTTGACTTGTCACATGCAAAAAAAAAAAAAAAAATTCTGAGAGACGCCTCAGAATGTCTAGCAATGCTGACTGGTGAAGGTCTTTCTCTCCCAAATCCAGTCAGGAAAGACGTCAAAGGTGAATGCATCTATAAATGAAAAAAAGAAAACAGAAATGCAAGGCTTCAAGGACCACAAAGCATGAAGGAAACATGACAGCAGTAAAGGAACAAAATAAAGTCACAAAGGCTGGCTCTAACAAAATGGAGATCTATAAATTACGTTAAATATTATTAAAATAATTATTTTGAAGTAAAATGAGCTATGAAAACCACCAATAGATACCTAAATAAAGCAGAAAAGCAGTACATGAGCAAAATAATATGTTGAACAAAGAAACAGAGATTACTAAAATAAATTCTGGTGGTGAAGAGTAAAACATCTGAACTTAAAATTTCAATATGAAGCTTAGACAGTAGACTCAATCAAACAGAAGAAAAAATCAGTGAATTCAAAGAAAGATCATTTGAAATTATCATCAAAGGAACAACAACAAAAAGAAAGAAAATCAGAATGGGGACCTATAGGACTTAAGAAACAACATTAGGAAACAAACTTGCATATTATAAGGGCTCCCAAAATAGCAGAGAAAGAGAAAAAGGTACAAAGCATGTTTTTAAAAATAATGATTTTTAAATATTTTCCAAAACCTGGATGAGGCAATGTAAGACCAGAACTATGAAAGCCCAAGAATTCTAAATAGGTTGAACATAAAGATGTTCTCACTGAGACGAGTTACAATAAAATTATCAAATATCAAAGACAACAAAAGAAAATTTTGAAAGTGGCAAGTGAAAAGTTCCTCATCACATACAAGGGAACCTTTATAACACTATCAGCAGATTCCTTGGCAGAAGTCTTTTCAGGCCAAGATAAATTGGGATAATATATTCAATGTGTTAAGAGGGGAAAAATAGGGTAAAAACCCTGCACACCAAGATTGTGTGTTAATCTCATTCCTGAGTACCCAGACATTTATGAAGGTATTGTTTTATTTTTGTATGCAGATACTTGCTGGTTGGATTTCTGTGAGTGGGACTGGAACCAGTAAACTCCTATTGTGCCATCTGGCTCATGTCTCTCCAGTAAATGAGCTCTTGGAGTGTGTCCACTGTTTGGCTATTATGAATAAGCCAAACAAGCTTTGAACATTATTGTATAAATTTTGGTGTTGAGTGATGTTTTCAACTATATTGGGTATATTTTTGGGAGTGGGATTGCTGGGTCATACTGTGACTCCATGTTTTACCATTTGAGAAACTTGACGTTTTCCATCTTGGCTCCACAATTTTACATCCCCACCAGCAATGCACGAAAGTTCTAATTCCTCCAGACCCTCACCAACATCCTTATTGTCTAACTTTTGATTATAGCCATCATAGTAGGTGTAAAGTAGCATCTCATTGTGATTTTAATTTGCATTTCCCTGATGACTAATGATGTTGAACACCTTTCCATGTGAATTTTGTCATTTCCTTATCTTCTTGGAGAAGTACCTCTTCAGTTTACCTTTTCACGTTTTAACTGGATTATCTGTTTTTGTATAGTTGAGTTGTTAAAGTTTGTTATACATTATAAATACTATGCCCTTATCAGGCATATGGTTTGCAAATATTTTCTTTTATTCTGTAGGTTGTCCACACAATTCTATACCAGATGTGTTGCTTCTCTTATAAAAGAATATTACTTAGTAAAATTTTTTCTTTAAATTACAAGGCAATGATTTTTCTCAGAATGATATGTGATATTTGAACATTTTCCTTTAAATAAGTACAGACGCATCAGAATGACATAAAATCTGATAGTACCTGTTTTACTTTTTTTCTGCTGTGTACCTAGAGAAGTATATGTATACCTGCCAAAGCATACTCTAGAATATTTATTCTCCCAGGACCCACAGTGGTTCATTTGTTGTGCATTAAGTAGAAAATGTATTAGAGGGAAGTGGATAGTAGGATGGTATAATTCAGTCTCCACAAACCAAAATGGAAGCTGCTAGATGACAAAGAATTTAACCTCATCCACTTTTATATCCAGCAAAATATGCAGCATGTTACAAATTAAATATTTGCTGAATTAAATAGGTCTATCCAGTTCCAGATACAGTGGATTAGCTCATTTTCTAACACTCAGCAGTTCAATAAAATATGACTGAATTTAAATACTTATAAACAAAGTGTTTGAACTTGGGAGGATGAACATAAAAGTATTACTTTCTTCACTCCTTTTTCAAATAACGCCCTTGCTTTACCTTTAGCATCTTCTCTCACAACATTCTCCGTTCAAATCACAGAGAAACAATATGAAAAAGAAATACATCTTCAGAAATAAATATGTTAGGGTTACGTGTTTTGTGTGAGCCCCAACGTTTTTTACACCAAAAATAATAAAGATCAGTAAGTATTACTAGCTCATTTTTTTCCTAAATAAAGATCCTGCACAAAGCCATGGCCCTCTAAAAATATCCAGATAAGAACTCAAGTGACTGTACTAAAATTATACCACAGTAGAAACAACATCTGCCCCCACCAGTGAGAAAGAACCAGTGCAAGAACTCTGTCAACTCAAAAACCCAGAATGTCTTCTTTCCACCAAATAACCACAGTATTTCCCCAGAAAGGATTATTAACTGGGCTAAAATGGCTGAAATGACAGACATATAATTCAGAATATAAATAGAAATAAAGATAATAGACATCCAGGAGAAAGCTAAAACCCAATCCAAGGATTCTAAGGTTTACAGTAAAATGATATGGCAGCTGATATATGAAATAATGATTGGAAGAAAGAATAAAATTGATAAGATAGGGCTGAAAAACACACTACAAAATTTTGATAATGCAATTGCAAGTATTAACAGCAGAATAGACCAAGCTGAGCAAAGAATCTCAGAGCTCAGAGACAGGTTCTCTGCCTGGACATGGAAAGTAGAGGATCACACTGCACTGCAGTCTCTGCACAAGAATGCTGGTTTGGTTCAGGCTGCTGCTCCAGGCAAGTGGGTATTCTGAATGATTGTAGATATGCTTGGAGGTCAAGTGGAGAGGGCCTCACTGCCTCACAATCTGCTGAGGATCAGTTGGGTGGCTCGGACTGCCAATCTTGGTGAGCAGTTGCTCCAAATGACTGAAGATATGTCTGAGCATGTAGCAGAGAGGGTCTCCCTGCACCAGACTTTCTGCACAGAAAGATTTGAGCTGATCAGATTGCTGATTTGGGTGAGAAGGTACTTCAAATGCCTGAAGATCTGCCTGGGCATGAAGCAGAGTGGAACATATGTCACCATGGTCTCTGTCCAAATGCCTGGAGCTCTGCTGGGGTATGGAGCAGAGAGTTCCCTGCTGCAGCATAATTTATGCACAGGAAGGATGGGGCGGCTCAGGCTGCTTGTCCAGGAAAGTGGGTGCTCTGCATCCCTGGAGTTCTGCCTGTTGTTGGAGCAGAGAAGGTCCTGCCGTGCACAATCTCAGGGAAGCAGGCTTGGGCACCCAGCAATGACACATGCAGGTCAATTCCTGGTCAGCAATCTGGACTTGACGGCAACACTCATCGCCATGGAGAAACTACAGCTCTAGCAGCTCTAGTCCTGCTACAGGCATGAAACAAGGAAGAGCACAATTTCAGTGCATACAGCTGTGAAGCTTTCCACAGTTCTGGCTATGGAGGCTCCTACCCCACTCCAGAGCAAGTACTTCAATCTTTGACCCAAATCTAAAATGCTTGCACATCCATACTGCAGGGTTGCCAAAAATGAGTTACATTGTATTCACCGGGATTAAAAATAGCACTCTGTTCTCAATCTCAGGTCTGGAAAAATCCTGCAGCTTTTCCTAGTGTTTTTCACTTTCAGTGTCTCCAAGGTTCTCCTCACATTTACTCCAGGGATTGGGAGAAGCAAGGTTCTTGATTTTGACCTCTTTTACTAAGACCCCTAGTGTAAAGCTGAGTAACAGAGGGAGGCTGTATTTGTGTATTCTCACAATGCTACTAAGAAATGCAGGAAACTGGGTAATTTATAAATAAGGAAGTTTAAATGGCTCATAGTCCTGATGGCTGTACAGGAAACATGATGCTAGCATCTGCTCAGCTTCTCAGGAGGTCTGAGGAAACTTACAATTCTGATAAAAGGTGAAGGGGAAGCAGAGATGTCACATATCCAGAGCAGAAGTGAAAGAGAAAAGGGAAAGATTCTATGCCTTTTTAAATGACCAGATATCATGAGAACTCACCAAATATCACGAGGACAGTACCGAGGGGACAGTACTAAATCGTTCATGGGAAATCTGCTCCAGGATTCCATCAGCTTCTACCAGGCCTCACCTCCAACATTAACTATTATGTTTCAACATAAAATTTAAATGGGGACACACATGCAAATTATACCAGAAGCTCTCTGCCTCTATCATATTCTGGGGTTTCATTTACTTTTGTCAGACAGATGCCATCATTGGGGCTTTTTGCGCATGATCTCCTCTCTGGGATCTCTGTTGTCTTTCTCTATTCCAGTGGATTCCCATTTTCCTTCTTGAATTAAAGCTCACAGAGTTGAAGTTATGCACTATGCCATTTCCAGGTGGCTGAGGCATGCAAGAGTCTCTAATTTTCCCTTTTTGAAAATAAACAAAGATTTGTGTTTTAGACTGTTCCTCCTGGTGGCAGTGTGAACAGATTGGAAGGAGTAAAATGTATATATAAAAGAAACAATTAAAAATTGATGTAATATCCCAGGAAGATGATAAAAGGAGTTTGAAATAAAGCAGTCATTTTGGGGATAGATTTAAAGGATTTTAAGACTGTAGAATAGACAGTACAAAGTAATTAATTTGATATGAAAAGTGTGAGAAAGAAATGGATATGGATTCTCAGTTTACTTGGATTATAGAATGTAAGAGGAAAGAGAATTCCAGATAAAAAGATAAGCAAAATAACACTAAGTTTTAGTCAAATGAAGTTCCAAATACCAGAATAAATTAATAATTTACTTTTTGACAGCCATAAATATTTTAGCTGAAGAAAACTAGCATTCATTTGGTTGACATTTCCATTGCACCATAGAGAAAACTGAGGCCCAGAAAAAATAAAATAAAATTATACAGCTAGCTAGTGACAGAGCAATGACTAAAACCTGAAGTTATTGGCTGGCACACTGCCAACAGGTCTAGCTTTAGATATATTAACTCAGTTTCTTTTTTTATTTCCATAGGTTATTGGGGAGAAGGTAGTGTTTGGTTGCATGAGTAAGTTCTTTAGTGGTGATTTGTGAGATTTTGGTGCACCCATCACCCAAGCAGTATACACTGCACTATATTTGTAGTCTTTCATTCCTCACTCCCTTCTCACCCTTTCCCCCTGAGTCCCTAAAGTTCATTGTGCCATTCTTATGCCTTTACATCCTCATAGCTTAGCTCCCACTTATGAATGAGAACATGTGATACTTGGTTTTCCATTCCTGAGTTGCTTCACTTAGAATAATAGTCTCCAGTCTCATCCAGGTTGCTGTGAATGTCATTAATTTATTCCTTTTTATGGCTGAGTAGTATTCCATTGTGTGTATATATAAACATATATAGTATTCCATTGTATATATGTGTGTATATATATACACACAATGGAATATATGTGTGTGTGTGTATCTCAGTTTCTTTATCTACTCATTGACTGATGGCCGTTTGTGTTGGTTTCATGTTTTTGCAATTGGGAGTGATGCCGCTATAAACATGCGTGTGCAAGTATATCTTTCATGTAATGACTTATTTTCCTCTGGGTAGATACCCAATAGTGGAATTGCTGGATCAAATGGTTGTTTTACTTTTAGTTCTTTAAGGACTTTCCACACTGTTTTCCATAGTGGCTGTACCGGTTGACATTCCCACCAGCAGTATAGAAGTGTTCCCTGTTTACCTCATCCATACCAACATCTACTACTTTTTATTATGGCCATTCTAGCAGGAGTAAGGTGGTATTGCATTGTGATTTTCATTTGCATTTCCCTGATCATTAGTGATATTGAGCATTTTTTGTATGTTTGTTGACCATTTTTATATCTTCTTTTGAGAATTGTCTACTCATGTCCTTAGCCACTTTTTGATGAGATTGTTTTTTCTCTTGTTGATTTCTTTTAGTTCCTTTGTAGATTCAGGATATTAGTCCTTTGCCAAATGTATAGATTGTGAAGATTGTTTCCCACTCTGTTGGCTGTGTGTTTACTCTTCTGACTGTTCCTTTCACCGTGCAAAAGCTTTTTAGTTTAATTAAGTTCCCGCAATTTATCTTTGTATTGCATTTGCTTTTGGGCTCTCGGTCATGACATCTTTGCCTAAGCCAATGTCTAGATAAATTTTCCAATGTTATCTTCTAGAATTTTTATAGTTTCAGGTCTTAGATTTAAGTCTTTAATCTGTCTTGAGTTGATTTTTGTAAAAGATGAGAGATGAGAATCCAGTTTCATTCTCCTACATGTGGCTAGCCAATTATCTCAGCACCATTTCTTAAAAAGGGTGTCCTTTCCCTACTTTTTATGTTTTTGTTTGCTTTGTCAAAGATGAGTTGGCTGGATCTGGCTTTATTCAAAATGAGCAATGAAGAGAGCCAACTCAAAACTGTTTTTGCATTTATTCGGTATACAGAAACCCTTCTAAATAGCATAATAATAATACTGAATTAACAAAAAATAAATTAACATTGTGGTAGAGGATAGTATTTCCTCTTTTTTATTTGTGGATTTATAAATGTGCATAAAATGATACTTCTGATGAGTTTACCTCTATTATCTTACAAATGCCTTTAAAACTTCAAGATGACCTTCAAGTACAGGAGTGTTTCATTTCTTTCTGTAAACTTTTATTCAGAAATTACTAATAGTAAAATTGTTAAGCATATGTACAGCAAGTAATGCACATAGAAGATTTACAACAGTCTCTTTTCAGCCTTACTGAGGTAAAATTGACAAAATTTGTATATATTTAAGGCATATAAGTGCCATTTTGTTATACAATACACTGTGGAATGATTACCACAATCAAGCTAATTTTTATATCTATCGTTCCATATAGTCTTTTGGTGGTGAGAACACGTAATATCTTCTCTTTTGTCAACTTTCAGGTATACAATTCATTATTAACTATCATTGTCACTTGGCCATGCATTAGGTCTCCAGGACTTTTTTATCTTATAACTTCAAGTTTGGACCCGGTAACTAACATCACCCCATTTCCTCATCTTAATCTGTTTGTGCTGCTAAAGCAAAATACCTGAGATAGGGTAAAATATAAACAACATTTTTTTTTTTTCACAGTTAGGGCAAAAAGGGAACAAATGCTGTGTCCTCAAATTGCAGGAAACCAGAAGAGGATAAACCACCTCCCTCAAGCTCCTTTATATGGGGACTAATCTCACCCATGACAACTCTGCTCTCATGACTTAATTACCTACTAAAGGCCACCTTTGTTATTACTACATTGACCATTATAACTTACCACATGAGTTTCTGGGAACACATTCAACCCATAGCATCCCCCTGCTTGTCTCCTACTAGCAAACATTCTACTTTCTGGTTCTATAATTTTGGCTTTTTGGGTTCTATGTGTAAGTGAGTTAATGCAGTGTAGTGTTGTTAGTTTTTTTTTTTTTTCTTTTTCTTTTTTTTTTATTAGTGCATATGGCTTATTTCACCACACATAATATCCACGAGATTCATCCATGTTGTTACAAACAGCAGGATTTACTTCCTATTCATTTATTTATTTATTTATTTATTTATTTATTTATTTAATTATTGAGATGGAGTCTCATTCTGTTGCTCAAGCTGGAGTGCAGTGGCACAATCTCGGCTCACTACAACCTCCACCTCCCAGGTTCAAGCGATTCTCCTGCCCCAGCCTCCTGAGTAGCTGGGACTATAGGCACACGCCACCATGCCGTGCTAATTTTTATATTTTCAGTAGCGATGGGGTTTCACTATGTTGGCCAGGCTGGTCTCGAACTCCTGACCTCATGATATGCCCGGCTCGGCCTCCCAAAGTGCTGGGATTACAGGCATCAGCCACTGGACCCAGCTGGATTTAATTCCTTTTAAGAATTAATAATATTCCCTTGTCTGTAGGTGTGTTTGTGTGTATGCATATATGTCATATTTTCTATATCTATTCATCCATCAACGGCCACTTAGCTTGTTTCTATATCTTCACTATTCTGAATAATGTTGCAATTCAGTGAGAGTGCAGATACATACCTGTTGAAGATAGTTATTTTATTTCCTGTGGATATACAAGCAGAAGTGGAAGTGCTGTATCATATGGTACCTCTATTTTTAGTTTTCTGAGACAACTTAATACAGTTCTCCATAATGCTTTTGCCGATTACAATATATAAAGGTTCTCTTTTCTTTATATCTTCATCAACAATTGTTAAATTTTGACTTTTTTGATACGAGCCATCCTAATAGGTATGAGGTGATAGCTCATTGTGGTTTTGATTTTCATCTCCCTGATAATTAATGATGTTGAGTACATTTTCATATGCATGCATGTCATTTATGTCTTCTCCATAAAATATTCTATTCAGGTTCTTCGCCCATTTTTAAATTAGTTTATTTGTTTTTTTGGCTATCTAGTTATAAGAGTTTCTTACATATTTTGAATATTAACCTTTTATCAATCAGATGATTTGAAAATATTTTCTTCCATTCCATGGGCTGACTTTTTGTTTTGTTGACTGTTTTGCTGTGCAGAAACTTTTTAGTTTGATGCAGTCTCACTAGTTTTTGCTTTTGCTGCCTGCACTTTTAATATAATATCCAAAAGTTATTGCCAAAAACAATGAAATGGAACTTTTTCTCTATGTTTTATTTCAGGAGTTTTATGGTTTCAGGTTCCATATTTAAAATTTTAATTCATGATGAGTCACTCATTGTGTATGGTGTAACATAAAAATCCATTTTGTTTTTGCAAGTGAATGTCCTATTTTGCCAATAATATTTATTGAAAAGGCTATGGGAAAAATCTCCAAAACATCGGTCTGAGAAAAAAATTTATTAAGAAATACCCCACAAGCACAGGCAACCAAAACAAACATGGACAAATGGGATCATATTAAGCTGAAAAGTTTCTGCAAAGCAAAGGAAACAATCAACACAGTGATGAGAAAACCCATATAAGGGGAGAAAATATTTGCAAACTACCCCCCCCAACAAGAGATTAATAACCAGACTGTATAAGGAGCTCAAGTCCCTCTATGGGAAGAAAATTTTATAGTCAAATAAAAAATGAGCAAAATATTTGAATGGGCATTTCTCAAAAAAATAAAAATAAAAAAAAATAAAGACACACAAATGGCAAACAGGTATGTGAAAAGGTACTCAACATCATTGATCAGTAGAGAAGTGCAAACCAAAACTAAAATGAGATTATCTCGCCCCAGTGAAGATGGTATATATCCAAAAGATAGGCAATAAAAACACTGGCAAAGATATGAAGAAAAGGGAACCTGTATACACTGTGGCAGGAATGTAAATTACTTCAACCACTATGGTGAACATGTTGGAGGTTCCTCAAAAAACTGAGAATAGACTACAATATGGTCAAGCAATCCCACTGCTGGGTATATATCCAAAAGAAGTGAGATCAGGGTATTGAAAAGATATCTGCAGTTCCATGTTTGTTGCGGCGCTGTCCACAATAGCCAATGTTTGGAAGCAACCTAAGTGTCCATCAACTGACACATGGAAAAAGAAAATGTATGCAACACAATAGAGTACTATTCAGCCTCAAGAAAAAATGAGATCTTGTCATTTGCAATAATATGGATGGAACTGGAGATCATTATACTAAGTGAAATAAGCCAGGCACAGAAAGGCAAACATTGCAGGTTCTCACTTATTTGTGGGATCTAAAAATCAAAACAGTTAAACTCATGAACACAGAGAGTAGAAGGATGGTCACCAGAGGCTGAGAAGGGTACTGGGGGGTGGGGGGTGGGGCATGTGGTTGGGAGGTGGGGATGGTTTACTTGTAAGCAAAAATAGAAAGAATAAATAAGACCTACTATTTGGTAGCACAACAAGGTGACTATAGTCAACAGAAACTTAATCGTGCATCTTAAAATAACTAAAAAGGCATAATTTAATTGTTTGTAACACAAGGGATAAATGCTTGAGGAAATGAATATCTTTCTCCAGAATGTGTTTATTACACTTTGAATACCTGTATCAAAACATGTTATGTACCTCACAAATGTATATGCCTACTATGTTCTCACAAAAATTAAAAAATTCAAAAATGTTTATTAAAGTTTCCTTTTATCTGCAATATTACCATCACCTGTTGTTTTTCCCTTTTTAAACATGGGCACTGTAACTGGGATAATAATATCTCATTGTGTTTTTTATTTCCCTTTTCCTGATAAATAATGATGTTGACAACTTTTTCTTATATCCATTGACTATTAGTATGATAGCTATCTTCTTTTAAGATGTGTCTATTTAGAAAATGTGACACATGTTGTTGAGGTTATTTGTTTGTTCCCTTTTTTTCCATTGAGATTTTTTAGTTTCTCATATGTTTTGGATATTGTTCTCTTGTCAGATAAATAGTTTTCAAATAGTTTCTCCCATTCTGTAGATTGTTACTTCAGTCTGTTGATTGTTTTCTTTGCTGTGCAAAATCTACTCAGTTTAATAAAATCCCACTGGTTTGATATTTTTAATGTCACATTTCTTTTAGATATTATGTGTACATATGTAGGCCTGTTACATGGGTATATTCTACCCAGGTAGTGAGCATAGTACACAATAGGTAGTTTTTCAACCCATGGCCCCCTACATTCCTCCCTACTCCATTAGTCCAGTGTTTATTATTCCCAAGGTTATCCATGTGTGCTCAATTTTTACCTCCCATTTGTAAGTGACTACATGTGGCATTAGGTTTTCTGTTTCTGGATTGATACAATTAGAATTATGGCCTCCAGCTCCATCCATGTTGCCACGAAGAACATGATTTTATATTTATTGCTGTGTAGTATTACACAGTGCATATGTATCACATTTTCTTTACAGAATTCACCATTTATAATCACCTAGGTAGATTCCATGTCTTTGCTATTGTGAGTAGCATGCTGATGAATAGATGAGTGTGTGTGTCTTTTTGGTATAATGATCTATTGCATTTTGGATATATGCCCAGTAATAGGATTGCTCAGTCAAAAGGCAGCTCCCTATCATGTTCTTTGAGAAATCTGCAGACTGCATTCCACAGTGGCTGAATAAATTTACATTCTCACTAGCAGCGTATAAGCATTCTTTCTTTGCAGCCTCACTAGCATCTATTATTTTCTGACATTTTACTAATTGCCATTCTGACTGATGTGAGATGGTATCTCATTGTGATTTTGATGCATTTCTCTAGTGATTAGTGATGTTGAGCATTTTCTCATATGCTTATTGGCCATGTGTACGTCTTCTTTTGAAAAGTGTCTGTTCATGCCTTTTGCCCATTTTAATGGGGTTATTTTTTTTTCTCAGGTTGATTTATGTTCTTTATGGATTCTGGCTATTAGACTATTGTCAGATGCATAGTTTGTAAATATTTTCTCCCGTTCTCTAGGTTCCTGTTTACTCTGTTGATAGTTTTGCTGTGCAGAAGCCTTTTAGTTTCATTAGGTTATATTTAGCAATTTTTTGTTTTTGTTGCAACTGCTTTTGGGGACTTACCCATAAATTCTTTGCCAAGGCCAATGACAAGAGGGATATTGCTTAGGTTTTCTTTTAGGACTTTTATAATTTCAGATTCTACTTTTAAATCTCCTATCCATATTGAGTCAATTTTGCTATATGGTGAAATTTAGAAAACCAGTTTTAACCTTCTTCTTATGACTAGCCAGCTATCTTAGCACTGTTTATTTAATAGGAAGTCTTTTCTCAATTGCTTATTTTGTCAGCCTTGTTAAAAGTCAGATGGTTGTGTAACTGCCCAAGGGGTTCTTCCTGCTAACTGTGTAAAGAAAGACTACAGCATTGTAGTAGAGAAAGAGTTTCATAGACATGAATCCAGCCACGCCACGTGGAAGACGGAGTTCCTATTCAAATCATCTCATTTGAGGCTCCTAGGTTAAGGGTTTTTCAAAGGCAGTTTAGGGGAATGGTTGAGGCTGACCAGGTAACAGGTGCTTACTGCTCTAATTGGTTGGGGCAGAGATGAAATCATAGGGAGTTTAAGCTGTCCTCCTAAATTACTTCTGGATGGGGCCACAGGAGTGGGACGGGCAGTCCATGTGGAGCCTTGGGTGTCAGACAAGCCAAAAACTTGGAAAGATATATCCAAAGGCCAGTCGACAATAGTTGTCTTATTTGCAGGAGTAATTGGGGGAATGGCATATATTATACCCTCCAGGATAATGACTGACAATCATTTATGTCTGCACCTAGCAGGACTCAGGTTCCTCTCCTCTCCTCAGCCTGATGGTTTTCCATTAGCTTTACAAAAGTGGTTAAGTTTTGGGCAAGGATTATTATCATTTAAACTATAGCCTAAATGTCTTTCAAAGTTAACTTGGTCCAATAGCCTAATGATAATTAAAGACAAGGGAGCATGGAAGGGGTGGTTAGTTTAGCTTAATTTTTCTCACTGATATAATTTTTGCAAAGACAGTTTCATTTAGGGTCCTTTTTAGTTCCATACAAATTTCAGAATATTATATTTTTCTAATTCTGTGAAGAATTACATTGGTAGTTTAACAGGAATAACACTGGACCTGTAAAATGCTTTGGGCAATATGGTCATTCATAATATATTGATTCTTCCAATTCATGAGAATGGAATGCCTTTCCACTTATTTATATTATTTCTGATTTTTTCCCAGTAGTGTTTTGTGGTATTCTTTGTATAGATATTTCATTTATTTTGTTAGGTATATCCCTAGGTATTTTATTTTCTTTGTTGCAGTTGTAAATGTGATTGTGTTATTGGTTTTAATCACAGCCTGTGCATTATTAGTGTATAGAAATGATCATGATTTTGAACATTGATTTTTCTATCCCAAAGTCTTACTAAATTTATTTATTAGCTTTAGTAGTAGCCTTTTGGTGGAGTCTTGAGGGTTTTCTAGATATAGTGTCATATCTTTGATGAAGAAAAATAGTTTGGCTTCTTCTTTACCTATTTAGATGCCTTCTATTTCTTTTTCTTGCCTGATTGCTCTGGCTAAGATTTCCAGTATTATGCTGAATACATTCAAGAGAGAGCAAGCACCCTTATATTGTTCTAGTTCTCAAGGACTGGTTCCAGTTTTCGCCCACATAGTATGATGTTGGCTGTGGTTTTGGCTCTTATCATTTTGAGGTATATTTATCCTATGCCTAGTATTGAGGGTTTATGAAAGGGATGCTGGATTTTACTTAAAGCTTGTTCAGAGTCCATTGAGATGATTGTATAGTTTTTGCTTTTAATTTTGTTTATGTGGTGAATCACATTTATTGATTTGTTCATGTTGATCCAGTCTTGCATTCCAGAGGACTACTTAATCATGAAGTATTAAGCATTTGATGTGCTGCTGGATTTGATTTGTTAGTATTTTGTTGAAAGTTTTTGTGCCTATGTTATATTTTTGTGTCTAAAAATATTGGCTTCAAGTTTTCTTTTTTACTATATCTTTGCCAGATTTTGGTATTAGGGTGATACTAACTTCATAGAATGAGTTAGGCAGGAGCCTATCGTTCTCAAATTTTTGCAATAGTTTCAGTAGAATTGGCTTAGTTCTTTGTATGTGTTGTAGCATTCAGCTATGAATTTATCAAATCCAGGGCTTTTTTGGATGGTAATTTTTTTAAGCGAAAGCAAGTTTATTAGGAAATTAAAGGGATAAAGAATGGCTACTCCGTAGGCAGAGAGGTGTGTTTGGTAAAGTTTTTATTACTCTTTCAATTTCAGAGCTTGATATTAGTGTATTAAGGGTTTCAATCTCTTCTTGAATGAACCTTGGAAGATTATGTGTTTCCAAGAATTTTTTCATTTCCTCTATATTTTCTAGTTTTTGTGCATAGGGTTATTCATATTATTATCTAAGAATCATTTGTCTTTTTGTGGGCTTGGTCATAATGTCTTTGTCATATTCTAATTTACTTATTTGGATCTTTATTTTCCCTTGTTAATTTTAGCTCATGGTCTATGAATCTTGTTTATTTTTTCAAAGAAACTACTCTTGGTTTTATTTATCTTTTGTATGGATTTTTGCATCTCAATTTCATTCTGTTATTCACTAATTTTAGTTATTTATTTTCTTCTGCTAGATTTGGCTTTGTTTTGTTCTTTTTCTCTAGTTCTTTTAGTTCAAAAGTTATATTGTTAACTTGAGACCTTTTAAAATTTATGATGAAGGTGTTTAGTGTTATAAACTTTTTTCTTAATACTGCTTTAAGTACATCACAGAGATTTTGGTAACTTCTCTCTTTATTTTAATTAATTTCAAAGTTTATTTTTAAATTTCTTCCCTCATTTATATGTTCACCCAGGAGTTATTCAGGAGTAAGTTTTTAAATTTCCATATGTTTGTGTAGTTTGGAGGGATCTTCTTGATATTGATTTTTTTTTTTTTTTTTTTTTCAGACAGGCTCTCATTCTGTCACCCAGGCTAAAGCACAGTGGCACAACCTTGGCTCACCGTAACCTCTGCCTCTTAGACTCAAGTGATCTTTTCACCTCAGCCTCCCAGTAGCTGGGACCACATGTATGCGCTACCATGCCTAGCTAATTTTTGTATTTTCTGTGGAGATGGGGTTTGACCATGTTTCCCAGGCTGGTCTTGAATTTCTGCGCTCAAGCTGTCCTCCCACGTCAGCTTTGCAAAGTGCTGAGATTACAACATGAGCCACCACTCCTGGCCTGATTTCTATTTTTATTGCACTGTAGTCTGAGTGTGTACTTGGTATGACTTCAATTTTTTTCAATTTATTAAGAATTAGTGGCTGAGTATATGGCCTATCTTAGAATATGTTCAGTGCACAGATGCACAGATAAGAATATATATTTTGTAGTTGTTAGGTGTTGTGTTCTGTAGGTGTCTATTAGGTTCAATCAGTCAAGTGTAAAATTTAAGTCCAGAGGTTCTTGGTTAGTTTTCTACCATGATGAAATGTCTAATGCTGTCATTGGAGTGCTGAATTCTCCTCCTATTAAACTATGGTTGTCTAAGTCTTTCCATAGGCCAAGAAAAACTAGTTTTACGAATGTGGTTCCTCCAAATTTTTGTGTTTATATTTTGGATAGGTAAGGCTTCTTGTTGGATATTAGTCTTTATCATTATGTAATTCCCTTCTTTATCCCTCTTAACTTTTATCCCTCTGTTTAATGTGATATATAAATAGAGATTATTCTTTTTTGGTTTTTCCTTTGCATGAGAGATCTTCCTCCATCTTTTTACTTTTAGACTGTGAGTGTCATTACTGGTGAGATTGGTCGTTTTAAGACAACAGATTGTAGGGACTTTTCTTTCTGTTTAGTCTGCCATTCTATGCCTTTTAAGTGGGGCATTTTGCCCATTTACATTCAGAGTTAGTGTTGATATATGAGGCTTTGATCCTGTCATTCTGATGTTAGCTGGTGTTAGGTAGACTTGATTACATGATTGCTTTGTAGCACCTGTAGGCTATGTCCTTAAGTGTGTTTTTTGTGTAAGTAGGTGCCATTTTTTAATTCCATGTCTAGCACTCCTTTAAGGATCTTTTATAAGTCTAGTTTAATTGAAATGAATTCCCTCAGCATTCTCATGTCTGAGAAACATTTTATTTCTTCTTCCCATATGAAGCTTAGTTTAGTGAAATATGAAGTTCTTGGACAGAATTCTTTTTATTTAAGGATGCTGAAAAGAGGCTCCCAATCTCTTCTAGCTTGTGAGGTTTATCCTGAGAGATCTGCTGCTAGCCTTATGAGGTTCTTTCTGTATATTACTTGATCTTTCTCTCTAGCTGTCTTTAATGTGTTTCCTTCTTTGTGCATATTGATGGATCTGATGATTATAAGCGGTTGGGATAGTCATCTTGTCGAGTACCTGGCCAAGGGTCTCCTTATGTTTTGGATTTGCACTTCAATTTCTCTAGTGAGATTAGAGAACTTTTCATTGACGTTATATTCAAATATATTTTCTAAATTGTTTATTCTCTCTGCTTCTCTCTCGGGAATGTTGATGAGTCATAGATTTAGTCTCTTTACATAACCTCATATTTCTCAGATGTTTCACTGCTTTAGAAAATTCTTTTATTATTTTGGTCTGACTGTTGATTCCAAGAACTGGTCTTCAAGCTCAGAGACTTTTTTTCTCGGCTTGGTCTCTTCTATTCCTAATAATTCTGATAATATTATGAGATATTTTTTGATTGTTTTTCCCTAGAAACTCAGTTTGTTTTTTTCTCTTAAAATGGCCATTTTCTCTATCATTTTTTAGATAACTGTACGGGTTTCCTTGTATTCCTTGGACTGGGTTTCAACTTTCTCTTGGATTAGATTAGCTTCCTTGCTACCAGATTCTTAATGGTATGTCTGTCATTTCAGTCATTTCTGATTGGATAAGAGCCATTGCTGGGGAGCTACTGGACTAATTTGGAGGTAAGGGAACACTGGATTTTTTCATTTCCAGTGTTCTTGTGCTGATTCTTTCTCATTCGGTGGGCTGGTGTTCCTTTAAATGTAGTGTAAGTTGGACATAGTCAATTGGTTTTATTTTTAGATGTTTTCAGAAGACCAAGGCTCTGTGAAGGCTCTTTATTTGTGACTGAATTATTCCCCTTGTATTCACAGGAGGGTATATAAGCAAAGTATTTTTGTTGTTGTAGTTGGTGTGCAATACAGTAGATGGTGTGTAAAAGTAATTCTTTGTAGATAGGCTCTAAGTCAGCCGCTTGGCTCCGTTGTATTTCCTCACATTTGCAGGCATGCTGCGTTGTAGGGTGGAGAAGAAAGATGACTCCTTCACCAGGTCTACCCCTGAACCTTAGAGAAGACTCCTTCAATCACTGGCACTGCACCTACATTTCTTTTATTTAGGTATTTCCAGAGAAATACAGGGCTACTACCAATTGAAATGATGAGCCAGAATTGGGACCGCTGTGCTGTGGGCCCAAGCCTGGAGGCCCTGCCTGATAAAAGTGCCGGGAGGAGAGTACTCACAGGGAAGGCAGTCTGGCCACTTCTCCCTAGGGTGACTGAAATGTGCTGGAATCAAAAATTTTGTCCTCCCCACTGGCCCAGGAGTAGGAATCATGGGTACCACAGCTTTGGCGGTGACAGAGGGTCTGTCAGTTGTCTGCAGGTGCTCTACCCAAAATAAATGCAGACTTAGGGGCTGAGAAGAGAAATCAGCCAGGGTTGGGCAGCTATGCTGTTAGCCCAAACCAGGGGGCCCTGCCTGAGCAGGTAGGTCAGGTGACTTGTGTGGAATATAGTCTGGCCTCTTCTCAGTAAGATGGCTGCAGCAAGCTTGAGGTGTTAGCCCCATTTGCCTGTTTTTAATTGTGTTGTCTGTACTTTTGAGGTCTTACATGTAAAATCTTTGCCTAGACCAATGTTTCGCAGTGCTTATCCTATGTTTCATTCTAGTACTTCTAACTTTTTCTTTCAATTTCACTTTTACTTTAGGAACAGGGAGTACATGTGCAGATTTGCTACATGAAAATATTGATTGATGCTGAGGTTTGGAGTATGAATCCCATCACCCAAGTAGTGAGCATAATACTCATTAAGTAGTTTTTTAACCCACCCCATTCCATCTCTCCACCCTCTTCCAGTAGTTTTATAGTTTCAGGTTTTATATTAAAGTGTTTAATCCAGCTTGAGCAGACTTTTTTGTTATGATGAGAAATAAAGTCAAGTTCCATATTTGCATATGGATATCCAGTTTCCTGAGCACCAGGAATTGAAGAGGATGGCCTTTCTCTAGTGTAAGCTTTTGGCCCAATTGTCAAAGCTCAGTTTTCTATAAATGCATGGACTTATTTCTGTATTATCTATTCAGTTTCATTGGTCCATGTGTTTGTTTTTATAATAATATAATGCTGTTTTTGCTCCTATGGTCTTGTAATATATTTTGAAGACAGATATTGTGATCCCTCCAGCTTTATTTATTGCTCATAATTGTTTTTCTACTTAGGGTATTTTTTGGTGTTATACAAATTATATAATTGTTTGAGCTATATATCTGAAAAATGATGTTGGCATTGTAATAGTAAAAATTAGTGTAATAATTTAGTGTAAAACTACACTAAATTTGTAGTTTGCTTTGGGCTGTCCATTAGTTCGCACATTGCTATAAGGTACTACCTGAGACTGAGTAATTTATAAAGATAAGAGGTTTAATTGACTCACAGTTCTGTAGCTTGTACAAGAAACATAACTGGAAAAGTCTCAGGAAATCTACAATCATGTTGGAAGGAGAAGGGGTGAAAGGGAAGCTGGCATGTCTTACATGGCCAGAGAAGGAGAAAGAAAGAACAAAAGAAGTGCTACACACTTTTAAACAACCAGATCTCATGAGAGCTCACTCACTATCACAGGAAAAAAAAGGAGGAAATCTGTCCCCATGATCCAATCACCTCTCACAAGGCCCCTCCTCCAACCCTAAGAATTATAATTCAACTTGAGATTTGGGTGGGGACACAGGCAAGCCATATCAGACTGTGTAGTCATTTTAATGGTATTAATTGTTCTGATACATGAGCAAAGGGCATATTTCTATTTGTTTTTGTCATCTTACATTTTTTGGTTCAACATTTAGTAATTTTTTCTTAAAAAGATCTTTCACCTTCTTGGTTAAGATTATTCCTGGATATTTCATTTATCGTGCAGCTGTTTTAAGTGGGATTGCCTTCTCGTTTTCTTTTTCAGGTGGTTCACTATTGATGCATGGAAACATTAAATATTTTTCTGTGTTAATGGTGTATACAGAAATTTACTAAATTTATTTATCAGATAATTGAGTTTTCTGTTGCAATCTTTAGATATTTGTAGATATAAGATCCTATTATCAGCAAAAAGGAAAAATTTGACTTCTTGTTTTCTAATTTGGATGTCTGTCATTTCCTCCACTTACCTGATTGCTCTGGCTAAAACTTCAAATACTGTGTTTTGTAGGACTGCTGATAATGAGCATTCCTGTCTTGATAGTGAGCATTCTTGTCTTGTTCCAGTTTTTAAAAGAAGAAATTTCAGCTTTTACCCATTCATTATGATATTTTTTGTGGGCTTGTCATATATGGCTTTTATTATGTTGTTATATATTCCCTCTAGTCATAATTTATTGAGCTTCATCAGAAAAAGATGTTAAATTTTAACAGATTTTTTCTGCATTTATTAAAATAATGATACGGTTTTTCTTTTTCATTCTGTAGATGTGACATATCACATGTATTGATTTGCATATGTTGAACCACCCTTGAATACCCGGGATGCATCCCACTGGATCATGATGTATAAATTTTTGATGTGCAGTTATTTGGTTTGCTACCTTTTTTTGAGAACTTTCTTATCTATATTTATCAGGAATATTGACCTGTAGTTTCCTTTCTTTTGTTTGGTTTTTGCATAAATTCAATATCAGAATAATGCTGTCTTAACAGAATGAGTTATGGAAACTTTTCTTCTCTTAAACTTTTTCAAATATTTTGATACTTACTCATAGTTATTTTAAATCTTGGTAAATTGACAGTGAAGTCATTCAGTCCTAAACTTTTGTTTGTTGGAAGATTTTTGCTATTGAGTCAATTTCATTACTCATTATTGTTCTGTTCAGATTTTATATTTCTTCCTAATTCAGTATTGATAAATTTTTAATGTTCAGAAAGTTATCCATTTTTTCAAGGTATTCTAGTTTGTTGATGTGTTCTTGTTGTTCATTATAGGCTCTGATAATCTTTTGCATTTCTCTGTCATCAGTTGTAATTCTCCTATTTAACTTCTGGTTCATTTAATTGGGTCTTCTCTCTTATTTTCTTGATTAATTTGGTAAGTGGTTTGTTAAGTTTAATTTTTCAAAACTTCAAATTCTCATATTATTGATTTTTTTATTGTTAGTGTCTCCATTGTTTTTAATACTGCCCTGATCTTTTTTACATATTTCCTTCTACATATTTGTGATTGGTTTGTACTTGCTCTTCTAGTATTTTGATGTGCATAATTAGATTTTTGTATTAAATATTTTTAGCTTTTTGATGGAGGCATTTATTGCTAAGAATTTCTCTTTTTTTAGTTTATAATGTTTTACTATGATTTATGGTTTTTTTTTCCAAAAAGAGCAAAAATTATAAGCATAAAAACTGAGGTATCGGAAAGACTCAAAAGGCTGTTTTTCACTTTGTTCAGAGTTTGTTTCCAAGCATTAAGGGTGTCATACAGTTGTTGTCACTGCTGTTTTCCAAATATCTGATGTATGCTATGAGTGACAACTACTTTTCTCTGGGTCTGATCAATTTTTCAGTAGACTATTTTAGTTGTTACTGCATCAATAGCAAATGCTTCAACATCATCAGCTCCAATTTAAAGTTCTTGCTAAATTGTATCAACAGAAATTTATTTTCCACTACCAGGAGTAATCTGGTG
Organism: Macaca nemestrina; assembly: GCF_043159975.1. NCBI lineage: Eukaryota > Metazoa > Chordata > Mammalia > Primates > Cercopithecidae > Macaca > Macaca nemestrina. The sequence continues at coordinate 71,926,903 of NC_092145.1, forward strand.
GGGGCTGGGCTCTCAAATTACACTATCCTATAGCTGCTTAAGGCTCAGCAGTAGATTGTATTCTGTGTGAGCAATTTTTCTGTAACAATGCCTTCACGTGATCTCCAGGCAGCTTGCTATGTTAGTCTCAGGACCTGTAGGGTTCTAAGAGTTCTCTTATGGCTCAGAAGGTAGGAGTCTGTGGTGAGAGTATGGACCACTCTCACTTACCTTTTTTCTGCATTAGATAGGTCTCTAAATTATCAGCCAATTCTAACTCAGCAAGCTGCCTTGATTTCCTTTTCTTCCTTGCTTTTATTGCTTTGCATCCTTTGTTGAATTCTAGTGTTCTTTCTTAGATGATCTAATCAAAATGTGATTACTGACTTACTCTGCTCTTTTACATGGAAGAAGAGAGTATCATATGCATCTACTGTATGAAATAATGTCATCTGGAAATAGAAAACAAAATACTTCTTTTTTCTGATTTGGATGCCTTTTATTTATTTATTCTTGCCTAGCAGCACTAAGACCTCTAGTAGTATGTCAAATAAAAGTAGTTAGAATGAGCATTCTTGTCTTATGTCTGATGATACGGAAAAAGCTTTTGGCTTTTAACCATTGATTATGAATTAGCTGTGTGATTTTTATATATGGCCTTTATTTTATTGAGATACATTCCTCTTATAAGTAACTTGTTGAAAGCTTTTATCATGAAAGGTTTTGAATTGTGCCAATTTTTTTCTGCATTTACTGAGATAAACATATACATTTTATTCTTCATTCTATTAATTTGGTGCATTATTACTATTGAATTGCATATTTTTAAATATCCCTTAATCTCAGAGATATAACTAAGTTGGCCAGAGTATATGATCCTATTTTTGTGCTGTTAAATTTGGTTTGCTGGTTTTTTGTGAAGAATTTTGTATCTATGCTCATCAGAAATATTAAACTGTACCTTTATTTATTATACCATTATAATCTGGTTTAGTATAAGGCTAATGCTGCCTTCATTGAACTTGGAAGCATTTACTTGTCTCCAATATTTGAAAGAGCTTGAGAAGGATTTGTGTTAGATTTCCTTAAAAGTTTGGTAGATTTCTGCCATGAAACCAGCAGGTCCTAGGCTTTTCTTCGATGGAATATTTTTGTTCATTGATTCAATCTTCTTTCCCATTACTGTTCGATACATAGAACATACTCATAGGATATGAGTATGTTCATAGAATATGAAAATACTTCATATTTCAGATGCTTCAATTGTATGTTTCTAAACATTTATTAATTCATTCTATATTTTCCAATTTTTTGCCGTATATTTGCTTAGAGTAGTCTTTTATGATTCTATGTACTTCTGTGGTATCAGTTGTATTATCTCCATTTTTACTTATAATTTTATTAATTTGAGTTTCCTGTCATTTTACTTGGTTAATCAAAAGGTTTTTTAAACAGTTGTTATTTTCTCAAATGATCAAGCCTCAGTTTTGTTAATTTTTTAAATTATCTTTCTAATCTCAATTTTATTTGTTTCTTCTCTAATTTTTTTTCTCTCTTTTGCAAAATTAGGTTTTTTTCTTTTTAATTTTATTTTTTCTTGGTTTGTTACTTTTCCTTGATGTGTAAAAATCTGTTTTTTATATTGAGTTTTTAAAAATGTAGGTATTTATTATAACTTTTTTCTTTATAATGCTTCTGCTTCATACCATACACAGTATTTTAAAAAACTATTATTTGGCTCAAGAAACTTTTTTGTTTTCCTTTTGATTTTGTTTTTACCCATTAATTGTTTAGTAGAGTGTAGTTTAATTTTCATATATTTGTGAATTTTCCAGAATTTCTTCTTTTTCTAGTTTTATAGCATTATTGTTTGAAAATATGTTTGATAAGATATTAATTTTTAATTTGTCAAGATTTGTTATGTGGCCAAATATATGACCCATACTGAACAATGTTGCGTGTGCACTGAGAAAAAAATGTGTATTATTTTGCTATAGTGTTTTATCAAGTCTTTCTTTTGCATATTGATTTTCTGTCTGGATGATTTAACTATTATTGTTAGCGACATATTAAAATCCCCTATCATACTTTTATTGATGTCTATTTCTTTCTTCATTTCTGTTAAAATTTGTTTCACATATTTCCCTGCCTCAATATTGGGTGAATATAGATTTACAACTATTATATCTTCTTGGTGGATTAACCAGTTTATCATTATATAATGACTTTTTTCTCTTCTGTAAAATATTTTGCCTAAATGTTTGACTTTTCTGATATAAATAGTCACCTGCTCTCTTTGGGTTACCATTTTCTTGTCATGATTTTCCCATGCTTTTACTTTAACTTGATGTGTGTCCTTAAGGCTAATGTGAGTGTCTTATAGCAGCGTTTCATTGGATCCTTAAAAAACAATCCGCTCAAGCACTCTGTGTCTTCTGGTGAAAATTTAAATTAATTTATGTTTAAAGCAATTATTTATAGGTAAGGGCATACTGTTTCCATTTTGTTAATTGTTTTTTGACTGTTTTGCATTTTTTTGTTTGCTTATGTCTTGCTGTCTTTTTTTTTTCGATTTGTTGATTTTTTGTAGTGGTATTATTTGATTTGTTAACCTTTTTGTGTGTGTGTATTTACTATAAGTTTTAAATTTGTGTATACCATGAGGTTGTAATAGATCTTCCCTTCCAAGTGCATGAAAACTGTGAGGCTTACCATCACCTGCCACCCCCACTGCCTGCACAAACTCTTTTGCACAGCAGAGGCAGCAATGCTCCTCTCTGGAGCATCAACCTGTTGGCCTGAGACCTACTTCCATCTTCCAACACCCACAGAGGCTGCTCTGCACATGGTGATACAGAGGGCAAACCTGCCCTACTGAGCCCCACTCTGACAGTTAACACAGAGAATAGAATCTCTTGGGAGCTACACAGAACTACCATTGCCTGAGAAAACAGAGTATCCCCATAGACAGCATAAGGCAAGCAAAATCCTCCTGCTACTTCAGCTCATGCTCTTTTGCAAGTGCCACGTCCTATCTAAAAGCCAAACACCATTGGCTTTTTCCATTATAGTATATCCTAGTAGAATAATACTGTACACAGGAAGAAAAAAAAATGGCTGTGCGATCTTGGCCACACAACTACCTGCATGAATCTAGCTAACCAGGAGGTCCTGAGTCTGTTCATCTGACCAGCTCATTATTACTAACACTGGCATTCAAGAAAGCCAACACACTAAAGCTATCAATAACCAAAAGATTTCACAGAGTCTGCATCACTCCCTTGCCGCCGCCATTAGAGCTTGTGCTGCTACTCACTGCTAGGAAACTTGAGGACAGCTCACATCACCAGATCATTTTCAGACATTGCTCAACACTAGCCTGGAATGTGGCACCTTCAATGGGCAGCTAGACACAGGAAAAACAACACTCACAGTTGCCTAGCTCTCACAGACTCCCACTCCTAAAGAAAGAAGGAGTGCACCACATTAAGGGAACACCTTGTGGGACAAAAGTAACCAGATGGGAGGCCCTGAGGACCAGATCCTACCACTTGTGGAAAACCTCCTTCAGCAGAGGCACCATTTAAGTGCTAAATTCACCAATATGTTCAGTTATTTTCCAGCAGTCAAACAGCCCTGGTGCATGTGAAGGGTCTTGGAAAAGAGAAAGTATTTCCCTACTTATCCACCAAAATAAGCACAGTTGTGGCTTCTCCCATGGGAGTGTAACAGGGGTGCAAATATAGACAGCCTTTCTGGAACACATCAGGATGACTACATCTTCAAAGAAGCAGCACCCTCCTGTTTCAGGTTTGCATGAGATACAGAGTTACAATTCCTCTCTACTTAGAACATTCCTACAGATGAAAAGAGGTGATTGTCTAATCAGAATAGCCATAGCATTGTGACAGGAGTATGTCTGAGAGGTGAATAAATGTCCTGCTGAGCTAACAAAGGTGCTGAGCTGGCTCCAAACCTTTTCCATGATAAGACCTTGGTGCAACTTCCTGAGAGTTCCTCCAGTCACTCTGTCAGGTCTAAGACTTTGTTTACCCATGTGCTAAGTCACAATCAGTTTCTGTATAGAGACACCTCTCCTACTGCCCTTAAGCCTAAACTATCAAACCAGTAAATACTGGGAGTAAATGAATAAATGAAAAAAGTACACACTGCAGGGGAATGAGTTAAGCTTTAAGGTAACTCTATAATTGCAACTCCACAGGAAATAGTGTTCACACACCAGGCACATTGACACTACAACCAGTATGTGAGAAAACCATTATACAAAAACTCTTAATAAGCAAAGTACTCTTTCAGAGTCTTCACCACTGAAAGTGCCAAGAACCAAATTAGGGTGAAATTAACTAAAGGCATTAAAGTATAATTTTTAAGGGGGAAATAAAAAAAAACTAAAATCAAACACACAAAAGAAACAATCAAAGTAAACATAAATATAAAAATAATTAGAATAAATAGTCTATCCAAAGGAGAAAAAAAAACAGAAAAATAACTGACAAAACAGGGTGCTATGCCACCCCAAAAGATCACACAGGCTCTCCAGCAATGGACCCAAAACGAGATAAAAACTGTGAAATACTGATAAGAAACTCAGAAGTTTGATTATTAAGCTACTCAAGTAGATATCAGAGAAAGATAAAAAACCATCACAAAGAAATTTTAAAAAGCAATTCAGAATATGAATGAAAAATTTCTAGAGAGATATGATCAAGAAAAAACAGTGAAAACTTATGGATGTGAAAGACATACTGAGAATTAGAAAATTGGAAAATTTTAACAATAGGCTAGAACAAGTAGAAGAAATAATTTTAGAGTTTGAAGATGAGTCTTTTAAATTAACCAAATCAGACAAAAATAAAGAAATATCAAAAGAAATAAGGTATCTAAGAAATATGGGATTGTGCAAAGCAGCCAAATGTAAGAAAAATTGGTGTTCCTGAAGAAGAGAAAATAATAAGTCTGGAACACTTATTTGAGGGAATAATCAATATCTTTTCTGTCTGGGCTCTAGATCTACATACCCAAATCCAAGAAGCTCAAAGAACTCCTGGGAAACATATTGAAAAAAAAAAAAATTAACCAAAACATAAAATCATCAGGCTATCTAAAGTAAACATGAAGGGAAGAATTCTAAGAGCCGTGAGACAAAAGCATCAGATAACCTAAAAGAAAATCCTGTCAGACTACAGCAGGCTTCTCAGAAGAAACTTTGCAAGCCAGAAGGGATTGGAGTCCTATCTTCAACCTCCTTAACAGACAAAATATCAGTTAACAATTTTGTATCTTACAAAATTAAGTTTTATAAATGCAGGAGAAATATAGTCATTTTCAGACAAACAGATGCTGAAGGCATTTGTCACAACCAAACCAGCACTACAGAAAATGCTAAAAGGAGTTCTAAGCCCTTAAACAAAAACTTGATATGCACCAAATTAGAACTTCTTGAAAGCTTAAAACTCACAAAGCCTATAAAACAATAACAAAGTTAGAAAAAAAGCTATCTAGGTTACAATTAACATGATGAAGAGAAGAGTACCTCATGTCTCAATATTAACATTAAATATAAATGGTCTAAATGCTCCACTTAAAATATATGAAATGGCAGAGTATATTAAAATTAAACAAACAAACAAAAAACCATCAACGAAATATCTGCTGTCTTCAATAGACTCGTGTAATATAGAAAGATTCATGTAAACTCAAGTTAAAAGGGTGAAAAAAGATATTCCACCATAATGGAAACCAAAAGCAAGCAGGAGAAGCTATTCTTATACAAAATATGCTTCAAAACAACAACAGTAAATAAAAAAGACTAAGATGCTCACTATATAGTGATAAAGGAAGCAATTCAACAAGAAGACATTACAATCTTAAATTTATGTGCACCAAACACTAGAGGTCCTAGATTCAAAAAACAATTACTGCTAAACCTAAGAAATGAGATAGACAGCAGAACAATAATAGTGGGAGACTTCAATACACGACTGACAGCAGTAGATAGATCGTCAAGACTGAAACTCAACAGAGAAACAATGGACATAAATGACATGCGAGAATAAATAAACTTAACTGATATTTACAGAACATTCTAACCAAGATCTTTAAAATATATGTTCTTGGCCGGGCGCGGTGGCTCAAGCCTGTAATCCCAGCACTTTGGGAGGCCGAGACGGGCGGATCACGAGGTCAGGAGATCGAGACCATCCTGGCTAACACGGTGAAACCCCGTCTCTACTAAAAAAATACAAAAAACTAGCCGGGCGAGGTGGCGGGAGCCTGTAGTCCCAACTACTTGTGAGGCTGAGGCAGGAGAATGGCGTGAACCCCTGAGGCGGAGCTTGCAGTGAGCTGAGATCCGGCCACTGCACTCCAGCCCGGGCAGCAGAGACTCCGTCTCAAAAAAAAAAAAAAAAAAAAAAAAAAAAAAAAATATATATATATATATATATATATATATATATGTTCTTCTTATCAGTGTATGGAATATTCTCCATGATAGACCATACAATAGGCCACAAAACAAATCTCAATAAATTTCAAAATATTGAAATCACAAGTATCGTTCCAGGACAGAGTGAAAACAAACTAGAAATCAACTTCCAAACAAACCCTCGAAATGATTTTTTAAAAAAAGAAATTAAATAATCTGCTAAATTATATCTTGGTTAACAATGAAATTAAGATGAAAATTTTAAAATTATTTGAATTGGATGATAATAATGAGACAAGTTATCAAAACTGCTGCAACACAGCAAAAACAGTCCTAAGAGGAAAACTTATAGCACTAATCACCTACATCAAAAAATATGAAAGAGCACAAATTGGCAACCTGATGTCACACTTCAACAAACTGAAAAAACAAGAACAAACTAAACTTGAAGCTGGAAGAAGAAAATAAATAATAAAATCAGAGCAGAAAAACATGAAATTCAAACAAAAAATATTTTTAAAACTTAATTTTAAAAATATTGTTTAAGAGTAATGGCAAAAACTTTTACTTTTAAGAGTAAGCAAAAACTGTTAAGAGTAAAGGCAAAAACTACAATGACATTTGCAATTACTTTTGCACCAGCCTAATAGAAAAAAAAAAGAATAAAAGTGAGAAACCATTAGCTAGATTAATCAAAAAAAGAAGAGTGAAGACTCAGATAAGTTCAATTAGAAATAAAAATGGAGACATTACAACCTATACCAGAGAAATACAAAATATCATTTGAGAAGACTATGAACATCTTTATGTGCACAAACTAGAAAACCTAGAGAAAATGGACAAATTCCTGGTAACATTCAATCCTCCTAGATTAAATTAGGAAGATACAGAAATATTGAACAGATCAATAACAAGCAGTGAAATTAAATCAGTAAATTAAAAATTGCCAAGAAAAGAATTCCAGGACTAGATGGATGAACAGCTGAATTCTACCAGATATTCAAAAATAAATTGGCACTAATCCTTCTAAAACTGTTCAAAAAAATTGAGAAAGAAGGAATTCTTTCTAAATCATTCCATGACACTACTATCACACTGATACCAAAATCAGGAAAGGACAAAACACCACCACAAAACTACAAATTGATCTATCTGATGAACATTTATGCAAAAATCCTCAAAAAAAATTAGCTAACTGAATCTAACAGCACTTTACCAAATTTGAATTTTACTACAAGACCATAATTACCAATATAGCATGGTACTGGTATCAAAGTAGGCACATAGACCAATAAAATAGAATAGATAACCTAGAAATAAAGTCAAATAGATACAACAACAGATTTTCAACAAAGCATACAAAAACATAAATTGGAGAATGGGCACTCTATTTAATAAATGGTCCTGGGAAAACTGGTAAGCCACATCTACAAGAATGAAACTGGATCCCTATATCTCACCATATGCAAAAATCAACTCAAGATGAATCCAAGACTTAAATATAATCTGAAATCATAAAAATTCTAGAAGATAATGTTGAAAAAAAATTTCTAGACATTGGCTTAGGCACGTAATTCATGACTAAAATCTCAAAAACAAATTCATCAAAAACAAAAGTAAAAAATGGGACCTAATTAAACTTAAAAGCTTCTGCATAATAATAGATATAATTAACAGAGTAAACAGACAACCCACAGAATGGAAGAAAATATTTACAAACTATGCATCCAATAAAAGATTAATATCCAAAATCTATAAGCAACCAAAATAAATTA